>NW_028148215.1:0-59379 GCF_947247035.1 Vipera ursinii | reverse complement strand
CCTCACCTTTCAGCGAGGTCTCGACCAGGCGGAGGTAGAGCGCGCTCTGCTTGTTGCCGTGGCTCATGCGCTGGCCGAGCCCGTCGCGCTGCAGGACGCACTCCTCGAAGCGCACCACGTTGGGGTGGTGGCGGCGGAGGCTGGTCAGGGCCCAGAACTCGGCCAGGGCCAGCTCGACGTTCTCCGGCGCGTCGCAACGCAGACGCTTGACGGCCAGCCGGGCGCCGCTCCGGCCCGACACCGCTTGGTAGACCACGCCGTAGGCCCCGCGCCCGATCTCCGACACCAGGCGGTAGCGCGGCGGAAGGCAGGCCTTCACCGACGGCGAGGCCTGGCTCGGCCGGCCTTCCATGGCGCCCCTCAGAAGCGGCGGCGGCGGCGGGAGCCGCTCGCGTTCGGCGCGCCTCAGGCGCCGCTCGGGCGGCCTTTCTGTCCCTCGGCGGCCGCCGTCGCCGCCCGTTGCCATGGCAGCGCCGCGGCGGGGCCTAGTCGCCGCTGTTCCCTCTCCCGCCGCCGCCGCCGCCGCCTTTGTGGCCGACGTGGTCGGAGTCGCCGCGGGCGGGGAGTGCCCCTCTTCATCCCGCCCGCCCCGCCGAACCGGGGCTCGACGAAGGCTCACGTTCGCTGCTTTTCCGGCTCGCTCGCTCGCTCGCCCGTCCCCGGCTGCGGCAAGGCCGGAGGACGGCAATTTTACCCGAACGGCTGAGGCGAAACGGGAGCGAGGAAGGTCGGAGGGTAGAAAAAGCGCGCCTTGGCTGCACCTTTAAAATGCGCCCAGCCAATCGGCGCTGCCGACCACCCGAGGGGAGGGAGAGAGCGGATTGAACTATTTTTTTCCGAAAGGAAAGGGGGGGGAGGGAGAAAGAAAAAAAAATCGTTAACTTCCCCACCCGGTCCCGCTAACCTCCCGAAGTGTGGTCCGTCTCTTTTTTTTTCTTTTTCTTTCTAAAAAAAAAACACAAAACAACCGCCCCGAATCTCTCCGTAACGCCGAGCCCTAAATTTGCAGCGGCGGTTGAGGACAACCTTCTCCCCCCCCTTTCGTTAGAATGGTCTGATCCCTTCCTTTCGCGGCAAATGTTTCATTCATCGCTTCTGGGAGGTGGGGAACGGTCCATTCCTTCTCAGGGACGGGGGGGGGAAACGAGTGCGAATTCGGCGCTGTCTCGTCTGTTTTGAATTTAAACCGTTCCTTAATCTTCATCCAGCGGAGGCCGACGTGCCTCCGTCGGATCCAGATGTGGGGCAACGGTCGGATTAATCCCCTCCCGTATTTGGGGTCTGCAGTGATCCGCTCCCCCCCCATCCCCGCGTGCTTTTGGAGATGCCGGCGCCCGCACTCGCATGAATGGAAGTTAGAGATGCTTTTGCTTATTTGCAAGGATAGAGACGCGGAGCTGATGCTGCTGCTGACCTCGGGGCGAAAGCTGGGAGGGGAGGGGGCTCGTTGCATAAGCGCCCATTATGTAAGAGTTCCCGTCTCTCCCCGGAGAAGGGAAAGGGGGGGCCGGGCAGGCACTTGCTAAGCCGCACGAAGAGCCTGGCCGAGTGGAGAAGACCTCCGCGGCTGCGGCACCATTTCCTCCCCCCCCCCCAAAAAAAAATTGTTTGGAAAAGTCACTTTGCAAGCGTGCGCTATGCAGAAATGCAAACCAAGGAAAGTATTTGGCACAGTTGACACCTCTTCTATCAACTGCTAAGCTTGTAAGCCGCCCTGAGTCTTCGGAGAAGGGCGGGATAGAAATGGAATTAAAATAAAAAATAAAAATAAACGTAAGGCAGTATCGATCAGCAAAAAGAAGCATCCCGTGTGAAGCATATTCCTCCCCGCTCTTACGTTACCCATATTGATCGTGCAAAATGGGGGAGGGTGGTGGTGAAGGTTCGTTCTCCAAGCTTCTGGAGCTGCTTTCCGAACGTTTCCTTACCAGGCTGGGTAACATCCCCTAAACTCCGCTGAAGATGAATAATGCAAGGTGTTCAACCAACCCATCAAGCAGGACAAGAAGCACCAAAGCACCTGAAAGAAGGACAAGAAGCAACGGATGGAAACTCATCAAGGAGAGAAGCAACCTAGAACTAAGGAGAAACTTCCTGACAGTTAGAACAATTAACCAGTGGAACAACCTGCCTCCAGAAGTGGTGAATCCTCCAATACTGGAAGTTTTTAAGAAGAGACTGGACAGCCATTTGTCTGAAATGGTATAAGGTTTTCTGCCTTATCAGGGGGTTGGACTAGATGACCTCCAAGGTCCCTTCCAACTTCAACTTCTTCTTCTTCTTCTTCTTCTTCTTCTTCTTCTTCTTCTTCTTCTTCTTCTTCTTCTTCTTCTTCTTCTTCTTCTTCTTCTTCTTATTCTTATTATTATTATTATTATTATTATTATTATTATTATTATTATTATTATTATTTTATTATTATTATTATTTCAACCCAATGGAATGGCTTGCCTTCAGAAGTTGTGGGAGCTTCATCACTGGAAGCTTTCAAGAAGAGACTGGACAGCCATCTTTCAGAAATGGTGTAGGGCAGAGGTCTCTAAACTTTTGGGCACCAGGGACCTTGGAGAGAGGTTTTTCCACAGACTGGAGGGGTCGTGGTTTTGTGTGCTGCCTGCATCCCACGGATGGGACTTTGCTTGTTTATGCGGCCTGGTTGCTGGCATGCCGCACGCAGCCCAGTACTGCTCCACGGACCGGGGGTTGGGGAGCCCCTGGTGTAGGGTCTCCTGCTTGGGGTTGGACTAGATTACTTACAAGATCCCTTCCAACTCTGCTACTCTGTTATTATTATTCTGTTAGTACCACTTTACAATGCCTTGGTAAGGCCACACTTGGAATACTGCATCGGTTTTAGTCACCGCGATGTAAAAAAATTGTTGCGACTCTAGAAAGAGTGCAGAGAAGAGTAAAAAAGATGATCAGGGGACTGGAGGCTAAAACGTATAAGGAACGGTTGCTGGAACTGGGTGTGTCTAGTTTAATGAAGAGAAGGATGAGGGAGGACATGATAGCAGCCTTCCAGTATCTCAGGGGCTGCCCCAAAGAAGAGGGAGTCAAGCTATCCTCCAAAGCGCCCGAAGGCAGGACAAGAAGCAACGGATGGAAACTAATCAAGGAGAGAAACAACCTGGAACTAAGGAGAAACTTCCTGACAGTGAGGACAATTAACCAGTGGAACTACTTGCCTCCAGAAGTTGTGGGTGTTCCAACAATGGAAGTTTTTAAGAAGAGACTGGACAGCCTTTTGTTTGAAATTGTGTATAGGCTTTCCTGCTTTAGAAGAGGGTTGGACTAGAAGACCTCCAAGGCCCCTCCCAACTCTGCTATTCTGTTCTGTACAAGTGTCAAACATGGACACTTACTAGTAACCAAAAATGAAACTTGGTCACCACAGAAATGAGATGGTTGAGGAAAGCTGCTGGAGTGACCAAAAGAGATAAAATCAGAAATGAGACCAGAAAGGAAACAATTAACATAGAACCAACCTTAAACTGCAGGAAGAAATTTATGTTGCTAAGCAAGGCAGTTGTTCAAGTGAACTTTGCCTGGTGTTATGACCTTTTTGGCCACGGTTGTTAAGTGAATCACTGTAGTTGTTAAGTTAGTAAGATGATCGTTAAGCGAATCCAGCTTCCCCATCGTCTTTGCTTGTCAGAAGGTCGCAGAAGGGGATCACATGACCCCAGGATGCTGCAACCGTCATAAGTATGAGCCGGTTGCCAAGCCTCTGAATTTTGCTCACATGACTGCAGGGATGCTGCAGCGGTCTTTAAGTGTGGAAAAAAGGTCATAAGTCATTTCTTTCAGTGCTGTTGAAAGGTCGCTAAGTGAACTGGTAAGTTGAGGACTGTCTATACCAGGGGTCTTCAAACTTGGCCCTTTTAGGACTTGTGGACTTCAACTCCCATAATTCCTCAGTCTGGGTGAGGAATTCTGGGAGTTGAAGTCCACAAGTCATAAAAGGGCCAAGTTTGAAGACCCCTGTGTTAGGTAGACCAACAGGAGGGAGGGTCTGGTTTTATCCTGCTGAATTCATCAAAGGTGAGTAGCCAGATGAACCTTTGTCAGGATTTGAACTCACAACCCTTACATCAGTGTTTCTCAACCTTAGCCACTTTAAGATGTCTGGGAGTTGAAGTCCAGATATCTTAAAGTTGCTAAGGTCTAGGACAGGGGTCTTCCAACTTGGCCTTTTAAAGACTTGTGGATTCCAACTCCCAGAATTCCTCAGCCAGGGATGCTGGCTGAGGAATTCTGGGAGTTGAAGTCCACAAGTCATAAAAGGCCAAGTTGGAAGACTCCTGACCTATAACATAGAAAAACAGCAAATAAAGCAGTTTGCTCAGCCGGAGAGGATGTCGTGGGATCCCATAACCCTACAAGACATGTAGAAAAAGAGGGGAAGGTCAAAGAAGACGAGGCAGACCTCGAAGAAGATGGAGAGACCACATCAAAGAGACCCCCACAGGTAAGTCCTTGACTTACAACAGTCCATTGGGTGACCGTCCAAAGTTAGAACGGCACTTGGAAAAAAAAGCGACTTATGAGCATTTTTTCCTCCCACCGTTACGACTGTGAAGGAATTCCTGGAAGAAAAGGTTTTGCCCTTGTGTAGAAATACGCCAATTGTCCACAGTTGCACACCGCTGAATTTTGAAGAGTTGCTTCCTTACAGACTGCTTGCCAAGAGAGATGCAGACAATTCTAAATTTGTTTAGTGGCTGTTCAAAGTCACAATGACACTGTTCTGTACCAGCCTGCTACCGGCCCTGCAGAAAAGGCAGGGACAACCCCTTTTTCAAGAAGGCAAGAGGCTGGAATTACGCCTGCCATATTTATTACTACAAAAACAAATGGAACAAGACAAACCAAGAAACCGGAGCTTTAAGAAACATGAACCATCCGAGTGGTTGCCTTCAGCAAACCAGCCCTCCCCACACATTCCCCTTATATAGAGTTCAGGGCATGGCTTCTCTCTGCCTCCTTCTGAGAAGCCCCATTGCCTTCCTCTGTTTACTCCTAATTGACTGCCTCCTGCGTCGGGTGTCCTTGAACAGGGCCAGCTGTGGGTCATCTTCATCCACGCTGTCAGGATCACACAGCTGGGTCTCCATGGTGACCAAGTGGGAGGGGCCTGGCTGAGGGCTCTCATCAGCAAGATCTTCAACCCCCTCAGCAAGGTCTTCAACACCCCCCTCCTCCTCCTCTGAGTCGTCCGACCCAACTGCCGAACCCACAGGCTGACCCTGAATCACAACAGACACCGGAAAAAAGTGACGACTTTTTGCCCCCCTCTTTCCACACAGTGAAGCCTTTGCAGCCACTCACCGTGGCAAGTAAGGTTGCAAAATGGGGCACACCTCAATTTAATGGCTGTCTTGCTTGCTTGTTGCAAAGGGCCTTCCCCCCCCCTCCCAAAGGGAACTGGACTTTTTGGGTGGAGGGTGTTTCCTTGAAAACAATTCACTTCTCATCTAAGAAGCTTCTTCAGTTCAGCTTCAAAAGTACCTTTGCGACAACTGTGACATCATAACAAGAAGAACAAGAACAACGATAATAATGGGAAGGGACCTTGGAGGTCTTCTAGTCCAACCCCCTGCTCAAGCAAGAGACACTCTACCGTTTCAGACAAAAGGCTGTCCAATCTCTCTGTGAAAACCTCCAGTGATGGAGCGCTCACGATTTCTGGTGTCCAGCTGTTCCACTGGTTAATTGTCCTCACTGTCAGGAGGTTTCTCCTTAATTGTAGGTTGCTTCTCTCCTTGATTAGTTTCCATCCATTGCTTCTTGTCCTGCCTTCAGGGGCTTTGGAGAAGAGCTTGACTCCCTCTTCTTTGGGGCAGCTCCTGAGTTACTGGAAGACTTGCTATCATGTCCCCCCTCGTCCTTCTCTTCATTAAACTAGACATACACAATTCCAGCAACCGTTCCTTATATGTTTTAGCCTCCAGTCCCCTGATCATCTTTGTTGCTCTTCTCTGTACTCTTTCTAGAGTCTCAACATCTTTTCTACATTGTGGTGACCAAAACTGGATGCCGTATTCCGAGTGTGGCCTCACTAGGGCTTTATAAAGCGGTACTAATACTTCATGTGGTCTTCATTCTATGCTTCTATTAATGCAGCCCAGGACTGTATTAGCTTTTTTGGCTGCTGCTGCACACAGCTGGCTGATATTTAAGGGATCCTCCTCTAGGACAAACTGATCTACTAGGACCAGTTGTGAAGGGTCTAAATGTTGATGACCTGGCCGTGGGAATGCTGCAAAAGTCGTAAGTGTGAAAAACTGTCCTAAGTCACTTTTTTCAGGGCTATTGTAACTTCAAACAGTCACGAAATGAATGGTTTGTAAGTGAAGGACTATATTCTATATCGTCTACCTAAAATCCATAGAGAATTCTGGTTTGACTTTTGGGATGATTAAATGAAATCAAAAACACCCAATAGATTGTTTTCACGCTCATTCTGATGGACCAGCTTTTTTGAAGTCTGGTTGAGATCTGTGCCAGGTTTTTAAAATGAGATATGATCCCCAAGTTCTAACTTACTAAATGGACACCACTCATTAGTTTGGAATAGAATAGAATAGAATATGGAATGGGGAATTAGAATAGAATAGAATGGAATGGAATAGAATAGAATAGAATAGAATTAGAATAGAATAGAATAGAATAGAATAGAATAGAATAGAATGGAATGGAATGGAATGGAATGGAATGGAATAGAAAGAATAGAATAGAAATGTAGAATAGAAATAGAGAATACAATACAATACAACACAATAAACATTGTAGAATAGAATATTGAGAATAGAATCTGATTTTTGGAATGGAATGGAATAGATTGTAGAATTAGATTAGATTTAGAATAGAATAGAATTAGAATAGAATAGAATAGATTGTAGAATTGGAATAGAACAGAACAGAATCTAATAGAATAGTGGGAAGGGACTTTGGAGGTCATCTAGTCCAACCCTCTGCTCAGGCAGGAAACCCTATACCATTTCAGACAAATGGCTGTCCAGTCTCTTCTTAAAAACTTCCAGTGTTGGAGCATTCACAGCTTCTGGAGGCAAGTTTACTTGAGCTATCTCTCACCTTCCTACTCCTCTGCTCCAGAGTGAATCACCGTAATTAAAGCCGACAGCAGCCAACTCCATAAAACATCAGAGGCCATCAATTCAGAGCCAGGCTAGGATTCAATTAACACCCGGCCTGCTCAGAGAGATCCATCTTGGCTGCTGTGTCTTGGCTGATGTCACTCGGTCGACTGGTTTCTCTGAACATGGCCAAATACAATTTGAAGGAATATATTGCTTTATGAAAACGATAGCTACTGTATGCCACTGCAATCAAAGTGGTGTAGGTCAGCAAATTTGAATGTAAAACAAACCTGGTGCAAAAATAAAAACAGTGAGGGCACAAGAATATGAAGAAAATAAAAAGAGGGTAAGGTCCAGGTGTGTCTGGGGTGAGCTTTCTGATGGGGGGGCTACCTGATCCCCAATGGCACCCTGAAGAAGCAATGCCTCCTTACTACAGTCCCTAGAATTGCCCAGAGACTTTGGCTGTTAGGAATTCTCTTGTATATAGGCCACCACAGAGCAAAGAGTACAGTCACCATGTGCTTTACTACTCAACTATATGTTAACTGTCTCAACTGTCACAGGAAACTCTCCTCAGAACATAAAGAAACCATGGATTGTAACTCTAGATGCACACTAAACACTGCCATCTGCTGGCTGAATAATTCTGTAGCTGTTATGATACAAAATACGGTCTAACATGTATTCCACCATGGGCTTTACTGTAGTTTTTCCTTGACTGAACTTGAAAACTTTAAGTTGCATGGACTTCAACTCCTGGAATTCCCCAGTTGGCATTCTGGGAGTTGAAGTCCAGATATCTTAAAATGACTAAGTTGAGAAACACTGCTTCAGATGATTCTTTATGGTGCATAGAGAGCAAATTCCGTCTACAGTACTGTTAGAAATGGAGACGGTGAGTTCTAGTCCTGCCTTAGGCGTGAAAGCCGGCCAATCTGGGCCAATCACCAGGTGACTGAGAGTTCTAGTCCCCCCTCACACTAGGTAACTTTGGAAGATCACAAATGTGGTCACATGACTCTGGGATACCACAACCATAATGGATACTTGCCAATTTGCTTCAGATAGAGTCCCCAGCTTGCATGTTTTATAGATCCATCTTAGGCATGAAAGCTGGTTGAGTGACTTTTGGCTGATCCCCAGGAGACGGTGAGTTCTAGTCCTGTCTTAGATACAAAACCTGGCTGGGTGACTTTGGGCCAATCACCAGGAGACGGTGAGTTCAAGTCCTGTGTTAGACATGAAAGCTGGTTGGGTGACTTTGGGCCAATAACCAGGAGACAGTGAGTTCAAGTCCCTTAGGTATGAAAGTTGCCAGGATGACTTTGAGCCAGTTCATCTCTCTGAGCCCAACCCACCTCCCAGGGTTGTTGTGGGGAAAATTAGGTACGCTTGATGCCTTGAATTACCTATAAACCTGTAAAGGCGAGATTAAAAAAAATCTAATAATAAAATCCTGGTGAATTCTCAGCTGAATTGAGATTTTAATTCAAGATCTTCTGATTTATAATTTCCTTTTGCGGGGGACACCAGAGGGTCTCTGGCACCTGAGAACTAAAATATCCTCCTTTTATCCTTTGTCATTCATCTCTCTTTCTACCCACCAGTTCGCTTGCTCTGTTCCGTTGGCTTGGAGCTGTTTGAACACATCATGTTGGGGACCTGCAAAAGTTTTGCAACTTCTTCAGAAGCCTGTTCCTTCTGAAGGCCGGGAGGTGGCGCCCAAGAAACTCATTTCCCCTTGTTTACATGCATTTGTAAATGGTTTTCAACCTTGCACCTCGTAAATCACTTTACAAGGCCTTGGTAAGGCCACACTGGGAATAGTGCACCCAGTTTTGGTCACCACGATGTAGAAAAGATGTTGAGACTCTAGAAAGAGTACAGAGAAGAGCAACTAAGAGGATGAGGGGACTGGAGGCTAAAACATACAAGGAACGGTTTGCTGGAATTGGGTATGTCTAGTTTAATGAAGAGAAGGACGAGGGGGGACATGATAGCAGTCTTCCAATATCTCAGGGGCTGCCCCAAAGAAGAGGGAGTCAAGCTATTCTCCAAAGCACTTGAAAGCAGGAGAAGAAGCAATGGATGGAAACTAATCCAGGAGAGAAGCAACTGGAACAAAGGAGGACAGTTAGAACAATTAACCAATGGAACAGCTTTGCCTCCAGAAGTTGTGAATGCTCCAGCACCGGAAGTTTTTAAGAAGAGACCGGACAGCCATTTGTCTGAAATGGTATAGGGTTTCTTGCCTGAGCAGGGGGTTGGACTAGATGACCTCCAAGGTCCCTTCTAACTTTATTATTATTATTATTATTATTATTATTATTATTATTATTATTATTATTATTGTTGTTGTTGTTGTTGTTGTTGTTAGAGGGGACCTTGGAGGTCATCTAATCCAACCCCCTGCTCAGGTAGGAAACCCTATATCATTTCAGACAAATGGTTGTCCGGTCTCTTCTTAAACACTTCCAGTGTTGGAGAATCCACAGCTTCTGGAGGCAGGTGGTTCCACTGGTTAATTGTTCCGTGCGCCTTTGGCATCTAGTCATGCCGGCCACATGACCACAGAGATGTCCTCGGACAAGTGCTGGCTCTTCGGCTTTGAAATGGAGATGAGCACCGGCCCCTAGAGTCGGAAACGACTAGCACGCATGTGCAGGGGAACCTTTACCTTACACACACACACACACATATGGTTTGCTATTTCGTTCTTTCTAGGGCTGAGAGAAAATGACTCGCTCAACGTCATTCAGATGTCTTCGTGCCTAACCCTAACTAGAACTCCCAGTCTCCCGGTTGCTAATGTCATGCTTTTAACCACTACACCAAGGCGGCAACTTTGGAGTCCTGGGGAAAAAAACAGCTTAGGGATGGCTCATAACGGAGGAGGCCTGTTTAACGAGGAGTTGAAAACAACTTGATGGCATAGAATCAATCGTGTTTTTTTTTAAAAAAGATGCCATTAAAGTACAAAGGAAAAAAAAAACCTACTTAATTTTTCAAGACCAGGCAAGGTCAGTCAGGTGCTTCCAACTATTTTGACAATATAATTAGATAGACCTATCTACGGGAATCTAGGGACGCGGTGGCTCAGTGGGTTAGGATGCTGAGCTTGTCGATCAGAAGGTCGGCAGTTTGGCGGGTCGAATCCCGAGTGCCGCGTAACAGAGTGAGCGCCTGTTACTCGTCCCAGCTTCTGCCAACCTAGCAGTTCGAAAGCACGTAAAAATGCAAGTAGAAAAATAGGGACCACTACGGTGGGAAGGTAACAGCGTTCCGTGCGCCTTTGGCGTCTAGTCATGCCGGCCACATGACCACGGAGACGTCCTCGGACAAACGCTGGCTCTTCGGCTATGAAACGGAGATGAGCACCGGCCCCTAGAGTCGGAAACGACTAGCACGCATGTGCGGGGGAACCTTTACCTTTACCTTTTATCTACGGGAATCTACGTTGACAATATGATTACATATGTAATTGCATAATACCGATGTAACCATCTAGCTCAGAGAGGTCACGTGACGTCGCGCAACATTATCGAAGCCTTTCCACCAATGGGGTGGGTGCGGCTTCCAGATGACACATCTGGCCCGCGGGCTGGCAGTTTGACACCCCTGAATTCTAGCTAATCCTTTTTGGGGTAAACTACAAAGGGTACCTGCCCTAGGAAATATCATGTCCTTGGACGTATTATATTGTATTGTATCGTATTGTATCGTATTTTTTATTTTTCATTTATTTATCTATATCACGCCTTTATTATTTTTGTAAACCATGTAAAAGTTGAGATGAGATGAGATAAGATAATAAGACAAGACAAGACAAAACAAGAAAAGGCAAGATAACAAGATAAGGTAAGATAAGACAAGATAAGAGGGTAAGATAAGATAAGGTAAGATAAGGCAAGACAAGACAAGATAAGACAAGATAAGATGGGATGGGAACGAGACGAGAGGAGACAAGATGAGACAAGACAAGATAAGATAAATTATGATAAGATAAGACAAGATAAGATAAGATAAGCTTTATTGTTGTTTTTTTACTGTGGGCAGACGGGCACACATTAAAAATGAATTTCTGTTGCTCGCTCTCAAACGTGTACACATACATAACACACCCACACCCATATATATAAACACCCATAAAAGTTAATCACTGTCCATCTTGAATACATAATGGAAGGAGGAAGCTTGAGCGTTCACAAGGTTTATGCCATCTGGCACAAAACTGTGACTGAATCGGGATGTTCTGCTTCGGATACCACAGAGCCCCCCCACTCCCAGAAGGTAACAAGGAAAAGAGGTCGTGAAGAGGGTGTGCCGTGTCCCAGACAATCTTGCGGACCCTGCTCAAGCATCGCTTCTGTGCCATGTCCTGGATGGCGGGGAGGGAACTGCCAATGATCTTTTCGGCCGTCCTCACCATTCTCGGCACTGCCTCCCTATCCGAAGCAGTGAAGCTTCCAAACCGGATCATAATGCAATATGACAGGATGCTTTTGATCGTCCCTCAGCAGAAAGGGGGTAAGGACAGGGGAAGGAAGATGTATTTAAGGCAGCAAACATACAATATCTAATGCTCTTTCCTCCTGTATTTTCCCCACAACCCTGTGAGGTGGGTCTGGTTGACAGATGGGAACTGGCCCAAGTCACCCAGGTGGCTTTCATGGCTAAGGTGGGACTAGAACTCACTGTCTCCTGCCGATTGGCCCAAAGTCCCCTAGCCAGCTTTCATGTCTAAGGTGGGACTAGAACTCACCATCTCCTGGTGACTGGCCCAAAGTCACCCAACTGGCTTTCACGCATAAGGAAGGACTAGAACTCACTGTCTCCTGGTGATTGGCCCAAAGTCAGCTAGCCAGCTTTTATGGTTAAGGTGGGACTAGAACTCACTGTCTCCTGATGATTGGCCCAAAGTCACCCAGCTGACTTTCATGGCTAAGGTGGGACTAGAACTCACTGTCTCCTGATGATTGGCCCAAAGTCACCCAGCTGACTTTCATGCCTAAGGTGGGACTAGAAGTCACTGTCTCCTGGCTATTGGCCCAAAGTCAGCTAGCCAGCTTTTATGGTTAAGGTGGGACTAGAACTCACTGTCTCCTGCCGATTGGCCCAAAGTCAGCTAGCCAGCTTTCATGCCTGAGGCAGTTTCTATCCTTAACCATTAGACCAAAGTCTCTCTCTCTCTCTCTCTCTCTCTCTCTCTCTCTCTCTCTCTCTCTCTCTCTCTCTCTCTCTCTCTCTCTCTCTCTCTCTCTCTCTCTCCCCCTCCCTCCCTCCTTTCCTTTCAAAAGCCTCTGAAGACACACTTTTCCCTCATCCCTGCAAAGCTGACAATGAGATGAAGCCTTGGTCATTCTGTTGACTGACTCATGAGTCTGATTATGTTTTACAGTTTTAATTCAGTTTTAATGGGGTTGTTTTACTGTCCTCTTTATTTCACTTACTGTGTTTTTTGGGGGGGCTGCTTTAATCATGTGAGCCATCCGAATATAAGACGGGTGGCTATATAAATTGAACAGATAGATGTAAACAGATAAATACATGTAAGGCGAAGCATAAAAAAGAGTTATGAAGGAGAAAGCCCAAGGAATTACAGTTTAAGCGAAAGAAAGGGAAAGTTAGATAAAGCTGGCTTGCACCTATGTCTTCCGGTACTTTTCCAGGCTTGCACCTATGTCTTCCGGTACTTTTCCAGATTTTGTTTTAGCTTTTCAGACATCCCAAAGGTGGTTTTTCCAGAGGCAACTGGACTTTCTTTGTTTTTCCTTAAAGACATTTCACTTCTAGATAAGACAGGAGAAGATAATCTTTATTGTAATTTTTTACTCTGGGCACAACGACATACATCAAAAATGAAATTTAGTTGCCCGCTCTCAAAGTGAACACATACCTGACACGCACCTAAACATACTGTATACAACATATACATACTATATACAACATATGTATAGACGTAAAGGTAAAGGTTCCCCCGCACATGCGTGCTAGTCGTTTCCGACTCTAGGGGCCGGTGCTCATCTCCGTTTCAAAGCCGAAGAGCCAGCGCTTCTCCGAGGACGTCTCCGTGGTCATGTGGCACCAAGGACCCCGTTGCCGAATTATTTTGGAAATCAATCCAGCGATTGAAGAAAGTCCAGAAAAATCAACCCATCTTAGATTTCACTTAACAACTCGGAGAAGATCACTCCTACCTAATAATTTACGAATGCTTGTTTTTATTTGCTCTCCTTAAGGTTCAGATGTTCAACAAGTATCTCTTTAAACTTTACTGCAAAGGTGAGATTTCTCTTCTTGGTTGCTTTATCGGAAAAAAATAAATCTGCTCTCATTTGATGCCATTGATAAGAAAATTTGGAGCACGGTGTCTGGTTAGGTGGTTGTTGTTGTTGTTGTTATTATTATTATTATTATTATTATTATTATTATTATTATTATTATTTCTGTATGGTATGAATTAATAAAAAGCTCAGCCTTTTGTCCTTGAAAGAAAAACCTGAAAATGCATAAGGGAATTGGAGTTGAGAGAATGCAATAATTATTCTGGCTGCATCAGACAGTGTTTTAAATATGCTTCTTCTTCTTCTTCTTCTTCTTCTTCTTCTTCTTCTTCTTCTTCTTCTTCTTCTTCTTCTTCTTCTTCTTCTTCTTCTTCTTCTTCTCCTCCTCCTCCTCCTCCTCCTCCTCCTCCTCCTCCTCCTCATTATTATTATTATTATTATTATTATTATTATTATTATTATTATTATTATTATTATTATTATTATTGTTATTCCTTGCATTTCCTTCCTCTTTTGGAGATGTCACTGAAGGGTTTGAGACAAGAGCTTCATGTAACTTTGATGCATCTTGCAGTTTCTTCCACGATGCCGAAGTTATGTTAATTAAACTGCCAAAGTCAGTGTATTTTCAGACTTAAAAGAAGCTGTCTGTAAAATATAACTGGGTAGGCCAGGAAGATTCACCATTTCAATTTTCTTTTCCCTTACCCATCCAGAAGCTGAAAACTTGTTATGACACCGGAGACAATTTTTATTAAAATGATGTATCACTGGTACATGATACCAGAGAAATTATCTAGAATTATCTAGTAAAAAGCACTTCAAATGTATATACTGGGAATGTGAACGGCATAAAAGGACATTTTATCATGTTTGCTGGATAGCTGAAAAAGCTTTTTTAAAAAACAAAAAAAAACCCTATATTCAAATACATGTATTGCTAGAGTACTTTATTTGGCCAACTGTGATTAGACACAAAAAGGAATTTGTCTCCGGTACAGATATGCGGGATTTTAAAGGTTAATATTGATGAAAACAGAACTTTCCTGTTAGGATTAATGGATGTACATTTGCAATCCTAAAGTGAGTCACTATAATCATTATTCCAGTATTTGAGGGGCTGCCACAAAGAAGAGGGAGTCAGGTTATTCTACAAAGCACCACAGGGCAGGACAAGAAACAATGTTTTCTCCTGCTTGAGTGGGGAGGCTGGACTAGAAGACCTCCAAGGTCCCTTCCAGCTCTGCTCCTATTCTATTCTATTCTATTCTATTCTATTCTATTCTATTCTATTCTATTCTATTCTATTCTATTCTATTCTATTCTATTCTATTCTATTCTATTCTATTCTATTCCATATTTTCTATTCTATTCTGTTCTGTTCTGTTCTGTTCTATTCTGTTCTATTCTGTTCTGTTCTGTTCTATTCTATTCCATTCCATATTTTCTATTCTATTCTATTCTATTCTATTCTATTCTATTCTATTCTATTCTATTCTATTCTATTCTATTCTATTCTATTCTATTCTATTCTATTCTATTCTATTCTATATTTCTATTCTATTCTATTCTATTCTATTCTATATTTCTATTCTATATTTCTATTCTATTCTATTCTATTCTATTCTATTCTATTCTATTCTATTCTATTCTATTCTATTCTATTCTATTCTATTCTATTCTATTCTATTCCATAGTTCCTATTCTGTTCTGTTCTGTTCTGTTCTATTCTATTCCATTCCATTCCATATTTTCTATTCTATTCTATTCTATTCTATTCTATTCTATTCTATTCTATTCTATTCTATTCTATTCTATTCTATTCTATTCTATTCTATTCTATTCTATTCTATTCTATTCTATTCTATTCTATTCCGTATTTCCTATTCTATTCTGTTCTGTTCTATTCTGTTCTGTTCTGTTCTATTCTATTCCATTCCATATTTTCTGTTCTATTCTATTCTATTCTATTCTATTCTATTCTATTCTATTCTATTCTATTCTATTCTATTCTATTCTATTCTATTCTATTCTTATTATTTCAGGGAATCACATGGTTAATTATTGGTTTGAATTCTAAAGTCTGCAAGCACTTTAACTTCTTCATTTTCTATTATTGTGTCTACAAGTAGTCCTCAAGTTAGCACAATTCATTCAGTGACCATTCTAAGTTACAATGGCATTGAAGGAAGTGACTTACGATTGTTTTTCACACTTATGACTGTTGGAGCATCCCCCATGGTCACATGATCATTATTCGGACACACTTGGCAACTGACTCGTATTTATGACGGTTGCTATGTCCCAGGGTCATGTCTTCCCTTTTTGTGACCTTCTGACGAGCAAACTCAAGGGGGAAAGCCAGACCTACTTAACGACTGTATTAAGTAACTTAACTACTGCAGTGATTCTTTCAACCCCTTTGGCACGTAAGGTGGTAAAATGTGGACAAAACTCACTTAACAACGGACTCGCTTAGCAACAAAAATTTTGGGCTGAATTGTGGTTGTAAGTTGAGGGCAGCCCATATTTTGCGGTCGCACCAATTCTTGCTTGCAGGCAAATGATATTTCTTGCAGATCTTCCAAAGCATCATTCTTGTCATTTCGTCATGCAGTTATTTGCGGTTGGCTTTAATATTACAGAATAGAATGACAGAGTTTTGAAGGGACCCTGGAGGTCATCTAGGCCAACCCCCTGCTCAGGCAGGAAACCCTATACCTTTTCAGATAAATAGCTGTCCAGTCTCTTCTTAAAAACTTCCAGTGTTGGCGCACCCACAACTTCTGGAGGCAGGTTGTTCCGCTGGTTAATTGTTCTAACCATCAGGAAGTTTCTCCTTAGTTCTAGGTTGCTTCTCTCCTTGATTAGTTTCCATCCGTTGCTTCTTGTCCTGCCTTCAAGCGCTTTGGAGAATGGCTTGACTCCCTCTTCTTTGGGAAAGCCCCTGAGATACTGGAACACTGCTATCATGTCTCCCCTGTTTCTTCTTTTCTTTAGACTAGCCCAGGGGTAGGCAAACTTGGCTCTTTTATGACTCGTGGACTTCCACTCCCAGAATTCCTGAGCCAGCCAAGCTGAAGGGAAAGGGAGAAGTTTCCATACTGAGCCATGCTGGCTCAGGAATTCTGGGAGTTGAAGTCCACAAGTCATGAAGGGGCCAAGGTTGCCTACCCCTGGACTAGACATGCCCAATTCCTGCAACCGTTCTTTGTATGTTTAGCCTCCAGTCCCCTGATTGTCTTTGTTGTTCTTCTCTGCACTCTTTCTAGAGTCTCCACATCTTTTTTTACATCATGGTGGCCAAAACTGGATGCAGGATTCCAAGTGTGGCCTTACCAAGGCCTTGTAAAGTGGTATCAACACTTCACGTGATCTTGATTCTATCTCTCTGTTAATGCAGCCTAGCAATGTGTTGGCTTTTTTGGCAGCTGCAGCACACAGCTGGCTACTGTTTAAGGGATTGTCCACTAGGACTCCGAGATCCCTCTCACAGTTACTACATAATCCATTATAACGTATTCATACCACACACAATATGGAGTTTCAACCAACCAATAACTTGGGTTGTTCAGCCCATTAAGGAGCACATGCACATTAACCAGGTTAATGCTAACCAAGATTACCCCAGCGTGCAAATGGAGCTGTTTGGTCTTTCCATGACTTGATTAAAGATGTTGTGTGACCCTAACCAGGATGTTTTTTTTTCCTGTGTTATGAAACTGACAAAGGGTTTTTCGTTCCCCACGATAGAAAGTGTTCTCAGATATTGTCAGCAAGCTGAGATTAATAAAACTCTCTGGAGGGTGTAGAACTTGATCAAAAATAATTCTTTCCCTACCAAGTAAGCAAGACCAAGAGGCTATAAGTCAATAAACGAGCAGCAGAAGAAGAATGAATATATATAATAAATATCGTTACAACACAAGCCTGCAAGATTTTAAATCACCCACCCACTTTATCAAAAATTCAGATGGCCATTAAAGACACTTACGGCTTAAGAAGGCCTAAAAGAAATGAAACACCTGACAATAAAACTACAGCGGTCACAGGTCTTAAAGTTAAATTGCTTTCGGTGGATTGAAGATTAAAATTGATTTAATCCGAAGATTATATTTGAAGTCTGCTGGATATCTTATTTAACCAGGCTGAATAATTTGCTTGAAAAGATGCATGTCAACATGTGTTTATTTCTTTAAAAAATCAGGGCCAGTGACCCTCTTTTTATGATTCATGTAGCTTTTTCAGACAAAGCCCCTAAACTGGTTATTAAATCAGTTTTCTGGTTTGGCACAGCAGGTTAAACCAGAGACTAACTCAAGTTGTTTGCCCGGCACACTAAGCCAAAATTCATCTAACCGAGATTCATATTAACCAGAGTTATCGTGTTACCCGAAAACACCTTCTAAGTCTTTACTTTCCTGTTGCAACTTAGAATATAGTTGCGGTCTAAGATGGTCCTCGACTTACGACAATTCATTTAGTGACCGAAGTCACAATGGCACTGAAAAAAGTGACTTATAACCATCTTTCGCCCTTACGACTGTGGCAGCATCCCCAGGGTCAGGTGATCAAAATTCGAGCACCTACCTGGCAACTGACTCATACTTACGACCGTTGCAGCAGCCCGGGGGTCATGCGATCCCCCTTTTGTCACCCTCTGACAATCAAAGTGGAAATAACTGAACAACTGCAGGGGGATTCACTTCTCAGGTGGGGCAAGGAAGGTTGTAAAATGGGGCAAAACTCACTCAAGGACGGTCTCGC
Source organism: Vipera ursinii (assembly GCF_947247035.1). Lineage (NCBI taxonomy): Eukaryota > Metazoa > Chordata > Lepidosauria > Squamata > Viperidae > Vipera > Vipera ursinii. Next base: position 41,222 of record NW_028148215.1, on the reverse strand, counting down.
TTAGCCATGGAAATGTTGGACTCAGTTGAGGTCGTAAATCGAGGACAACCTGTAATCTGTCTTAGCTCTTGCATAGCTGGCTTCTTACAAGGAGTCTTGGTTTACACAGCTTAGCAACAGAAATAATGGGCTCGATTGTGGTCGTAAATCGAGGACTACCTACAATTGCTATGTCTGTCAGAGGATAAATATCCCACATCAACATTCTTGGGTTAATGTTTATTGAATTTTTTTCTTTCTTTCTTTCTTTCTTTCTTTCTTTCTTTCTTTCTTTCTTTCTTTCTTCCTTCCTTCCTTTCTTCTCTTTATCCTCTACCTCCTCCTCTCCTTCCTTCTTTCCTTCATTTATCCTCTTCCTCCTCCTCCTCTCCTTCTTTCTTTCTTTCTCCCTCCCTCCCTTCCTCTTTTCTTTCTTTCTTTCTTTCTTTCTTTCTTTCTTTCTTTCTTTCCTTCCTTCCTTCCTTCCTTTATGTTTTCCTTCCTTCCTTCTTTCTTTCCTTCTCTCCCTCCCTCCATCCCTCCCTCCATCCCTCTCTTTCTTTCTTTCTTTCTTTCCTTCCTTCCTTCCTTCCTTCCTTCCTTCCTTCCTTCCTTTATGTTTTCCTTCCTTCCTTCTTTCTTTCCTTCTCTCCCTCCCTCCATCCCTCCCTCCCTCCATCCCTCCCTCCCTCCATCCCTTTCTTTCTTTCTTTCTTTCTTTCTTTCTTTCTTTCTTTCTTTCTTTCTTTCTTTCTTTCTTCCTTCCTTTCCTTCCTTCCTTCCTTCCTTCCTTCCTTCCTTCCTTCCTTCTTTCTTTCTTTTTTTCTTTTCCTCCCTTCCTTCCTTCCTTCCTTCCTTCCTTCCTTCCTTCCTTTCTTTTTCTTCCTTCCTTCCTTCCTTCCTTCCTTCCTTCCTTCCTTCCTTCCTTCCTTCCTTCCTTCTCTCCCTCCCTCCTTCCATCTTTCTTTCTTTCTTTCTTTCTTTCTTTCTTTCTTTCTTTCTTTCTTTCTTTCTTTCTTTCTCTCTCTCTCTCTCCCTCCCTCCCTCCCTCCCTCCTTCTTTCCCAAGCCTTTTTTCTTTCTTTCTTTCTTTCTTTCTTTCTTTCTTTCTTTCTTTCTTTCTTTCTTTCTTTCTTTCTTTCTCTCTCTCTCTCTCTCTCTCTCTCTCTTTCTTTCTTTCTTTCTTTCTTTCTCCCTCCCTCCCTCCCTCTTTCTTTCTTTCTTTCTTTCTTTCTTTCTTTCTTTCTTTCTTTCTTTCTTTCTTTCTTTCATCATTTTTATCAATCCACATGCTTCTCTAGAGGCCCTCTAAACAGTCCTAAAAGAAAGCAGAAAAACAAGGCAGGCACATGCCCGCTGCAGAACAAAACCCCTCATTCAGTTAAATCCCCGGAGGGTTGGTGGTCCTGTGTAAGGATTTCTCAGCCCCTGCTATTAACCTGTTTGCCAGCCCGTCTGCAATTACTGGATTAGTCAGTTTCAGGGGGAAAATTGGCACCTGCAAAGTTTCTTTTGTACCAAGGGATTAAGGTCCTTGCGGATGCAATTGAGCAAACAATGGCCAATTTTTTTCCTTGGCATCGCACCGGAGGCTGCATTTCCCACGCCAGTTGTGCAGATCGCCCTTCAGGGTCCTGGCTTCTATAAATTTTTTTTTATATAAATTCCCTTTTTTTCACCAGCTGTACAATTCCTGTTGGTGAGCTGGCTCCCCCTGCTGTTTCCAGCTTTTATCCTACAATGCAGAATTTCCATTTTCTTCTCTTTTTTTTATTTTTCGTTTTTTGTTTTTTTTTGCATCCAACAGACTATTCCATGTGCAGCGATTAGGTGATTAAAACCCCGCATGATTAATTGCGGTGTAGAAGTTTAACACGTCTAACCTTTGAGGCGTAGAACAGAGGGAAACAGCCCCCCCTCCGCCTGAAAGCGATATTCACGTTTCGCCAGCTTGCTGAAAAGCAAGGAATAAAGGCCATGCTATTCCTTGGTTTGTGAATCATAAGGACTTGAACCTTAGTGATTTTTACTCCTTTGTAGAAACCCTCTCCGGGGGGGCGGAAGTGGGGAGGGAATTTGTAGCACTCTCATCACGATCCATTGCTAAATGGTTTGCTTCAGTGTTTTGGGTGAAGCATCAATTTTCCACAGAGTTCTGATGAAATAAATTCACATTTTATTTTATTTTATTATTTTATTTTATTTTATTTTATTTTATTATTTTATTTTATTTTATTTTATTTTATTTTATTTTATTTTATTTTATTTTATTTTATTTTATTTTATTTTATTTTATTGTTTTATTTTATTTTATTATTTTATTTATTTTATTTTATTATTTTATTTTATTATTTTCTTTCTTTCTTTCTTTCTTTCTTTCTTTCTTTCTTTCTTTCTTTCTTTCTTCTCTTTCTTTTAGCACGCTGTTCAATTTCTTCATTGCATCACCTTCCATTCAGATTCATTGGCCAAGGGATCTGTAGTGGTCTACTACATCTAGTTCTTCTCCAGATATAAAACTTTTTCTTGCATTAGTGAATTGATTAAATATAAAGGTAAAGATAAAGGTTCCCCCGCACATGCGTACTAGTCGTTTCCAACTCTAGGGGCCGGTGCTCATCTCCGTTTCAAAGCTGAAGAGCCAGCGCTTGTCCGAGGACGTCTCCGTGGTCATGTGGCCGGCATGACTAGACGCCAAACACGCACGGAACGCTGTTACCTTCCCACCGTAGTGGTCCCTATTTTTCTACTTGCATTTTTAGGTGCTTTCAAACTGCTAGGTTGGCAGAAGCTGGGACGAGTAACAGGCGCTCACTCTGTTACGCGGCACTCGGGATTCGACCCGCCAAACTGCCGACCTTCTGATCGACAAGCTCAGCCTCCTAACCCACTGAGCCGCCGCGTCCCTTCTTTGATTAAACATAGGTTGGCTTTTTCTCAGGTTTAGAATAGAATAGAATAGAATATGGAATGGAATGGAATGGAATAGAATAGAATAGAAAATATAGAATAGAATAGAATAGAATAGAATAGAATAGAATAGAATAGAATAGAATAGAATAGAATAGAATATGGAATGATATGGAATGGAATGGAATGGAATAGAATAGAATAGAATAGAATAGAATAGAATAGAATAGAATAGAATAGAATAGAATAGAATAGAATAGAATAGGAATAGGAATAGGAATAGGAATGGAATGGAATAGGTCACCCAACCGGCTTTCATAATTAAGGCAGGACTAGAACTCGCCATCCCCTGGTTTCTACCCTGCTTCCTCATCCACTAGACCAGGGGTCCTCAAACATAGCCATTTTAAGACTTGCTTCCCCAGCAGGCCTGGGGAATTCTGGGAGTTGAAGTCCACAAGTCTTAAAGTGCCCATGTTTGAGGCCCCCTGCACTAGACCAAGCAGGCTCTCTAATTATCCTCTCTAGCTATTCACCATCTGTACCTGCACAAATTCATATTGTCACTCGGCAGGGGGCAAAGCTGAATAAATCAACCATTCGTCTGAAAGTAGGGCAGGCCCAACTGGCAAAAGAAAGCTCTGGAACGTACGATCTGGAGACCTGTGGAAGAGGTCTTCGTCCTGCAGTGGATGGAGGACAGCTAAAATGATAGCGATGGTGATATTTCTTATTGCTTAACTCAGGGGTAGGCAGCCTCGGCTCTTTTATGTCTCGTGGACTTCAACTCCCAGAATTCCTGAGCCAGCATGGGGGAACTGTGGCCCCCTCATGACTTGTGGACTTCAACTCCCAGAATTCCTGAGCCAGCATGGGGGAGCTATGGTCCCCTCATGACTTTTGGACTACAACTCCCAGAATTCCTGAGCCAGCACGGGGGAACTGTGGCCCCCTCATGACTCATGGACTTCAACTCCCAGAATTCCTGAGCCAGCATGAGGGAAACTTTGGCCCCTTCATGACTGGTAGACTTCAACTTCCAGAATTCCTGAGCCAGCATGGGGGAACTATGGCCCCTTCATGACCAGTGGACTTCAACTTCCAGAATTCCTGAGCCTGCATGGGGGAACTATGGCCCCTTCATGACTTGTGGACTTCAACTCCCAGAATTCCTGAGCCAGCATGGGGGAACTATGGCCCCTTCATGACTTGTGGACTTCAACTCCCAGAATTCCTGAGCCAGCATGAGGGAAACTTTGGCCCCTTCATGACTGGTAGACTTCAACTTCCAGAATTCCTGAGCCAGCATGGGGGAACTATGGCCCCTTCATGACCAGTGGACTTCAACTTCCAGAATTCCTGAGCCTGCATGGGGGAACTATGGCCCCTTCATGACTTGTGGACTTCAACTCCCAGAATTCCTGAGCCAGCATGGGGGAACTATGGCCCCTTCATGACTTGTGGACTTCAACTCCCTGAATTCCTGAGCCAGCGTGGGGGAGCTATGGCCCCTTCATGACTGGTGGACTTCAACTCCCAGAATTCCTGAGCCAGCATGGGGGAACTATGGCCCCTTCGTGACTGGTGGACTTCAACTCCCAGAATTCCTGAGCCAGCAGGGGGGAACTATGGCCCCTTCGTGACTGGTGGACTTCAACTCCCAGAATTCCTGAGCCAGCAGGGGGGAACTATGGCCCCTTCGTGACTGGTGGACTTCAACTCCCAGAATTCCTGAGCCAGCATGAGGGAAACTTTGGCCCCTTCGTGACTGGTGGACTTCAACTCCCAGAATTCCTGAGCCAGCATGAGGGAAACTTTGGCCCCTTCATGACTGGTGGACTTCAACTCCCAGAATTCCTGAGCCAGCATGGCTCGGCTTGGAAACCTCTCCCTTTCCCCTCAGCATAGCTGACTCAGGAATTCTGGGAGTTGAAGTCCACGAGTCATAAAAGAGCCAAGGTTGCCTACCCCTGGCTTAACTGCCCATCGTCCTCAGAGATCTTCACACGGCTCACTGCACTGTGTTGCCTACACTGCATTGTGTTGCCTACACTGGGTGTTTTATCCTTAGGGTGGAGAAGCTTCAAAGGAAAGCAAGAACATCCAGTTGCCTCTGGAAAGAGCACCCTTGGGACTCCCTGTTTGTGTGTGCGTTGCTTTGTACATTACTCTGGGATGTTTCTATGGTTTGCTTTTGCTTTGTATTCTTTCAAAACTTTAATCGTAATATATATTGTTTGAATTGTAAACCACCCAGTGCCAATGAGGCTGACGGTTATAGAAACGGAATGAATGAAGGAATGAATAAACTTCTCCAGGAAGTGATGAGGTATTCAGAATATTGTAGGTCAAGGGGCTTCAAACTTGGCAACTTTAAGACTTGTGGACTTCAACTCCCAGAATTCCTCAGCTAGGGTCTACAACCTTGGCAACTTGTAGCCTTCAACTCCCACAATTCCAGGCAGCCAGGCAAGTTTAAGACCTGTGGACTTCAACTCCCAGAATTCCTCAGCTATGGTCTACAACCTTGGCAACTTTAAGACTTGTAGACTTCAGCTCCCACAATTCCAGGCAGCCAGGCAACTTTAAGACTTGTGGACTTCAACTCTCAGAATTCCTCAGCTAGGGTCTACAACCTTGGCAACTTTAAGACTTGTAGACTTTAACTCCCACAATTCCAGGCAGCCAGGCAAGTTTAAGACTTGTGGACTTCAACTCCCAGAATTCCTCAGCTAGGGTCTACAACCTTGGCGACTTTAAGACTTGTAGACTTCAACTCCCACAATTCCTCAGCTAGGGTCTACAACCTTGGCAACTTTAAAGACTTGTAGACTTCAACTCCCACAATTCCAGGCAGCCAGGCAAGTTTAAGACTTGTGGACTTCAACTCCCAGAATTCCTCAGCCAGCCAGATTCACTTAACAACCTTGTAATTTACTTAACGACCATGGGGATTGGCTTAACATTTGCAGCAAGAAAGGTCATAAAATTGGGTGCGACTCACTTAATGACTGCCTCACTTAGCAACAGACGTTCCGGTCCCAATTGTGATCGCAAGTCGAGGACTACTACTATCCAGATTCCTTTCCAAAGCTCCAATTCTGTTTGTCTTACAACGGGCAGAAACAAGCTAATTTTCACCCTGCAGATTCTAATTTTATAATCAGTTAACGGCCTCAAATTCCTCCACTCCTTACTGACTGCAACAGTCAAGATGTTTAGCCTTGAGTGGGCAAATTAACCTTGGACTTGTACAATATGCTCCGTGATAAATTAACGAAGTGAGTCAGGTTCAGGCAACGTGCTAAGGCCAAAGTTTTTTTAAAAAAGAGAGAATCAAGATTAAAAGTTGGCTGAGCTTAATGTAGCAGACAAATAAAGTCGTTAGATCGTTAAATGGTTTGGTTCAAGGCTCTGTGTGAAAGCTGTGGTTTTCTTAATGGGGATTACCGGGCAAATTTTTTTCAACCATTTTTTTTTCTTCCAAGTTTCCTATGTATTTTTTTTTTGCCCTATAAAGGCAGTCCTCAGCTTTTCTTTAATTTATATTTTTATAAATTAAACAATTATTATTATTATTATTATTATTATTATTATTATTATTATTATTATTATTATTATTATTATTATTAATCACACAGTCAGCCAGATGTTCAGACTGGATCTGGCCTTTTTGTCTACCTATCGAGTCCTTACTAAGGACCTGGGATAGGCAGATGTGGATGTTGGACGGTATTACAGATCTTGTCGCAGGATGGAAGCCGTTCCTAGTAAGGCCGCCTTTTGCAATTGACTAATGGCGAATTTGTCAATGCTGATGATGGTGTTCCAGTGGTGCTCCAGTTGTTTTGGGATTACACCCAAGGCGCCTATTACTATTGGTGCCACCCTTGCTTGCCTTTGCCACAGTCTTTCTGTTTCTATTTGTAGGTCTTTGTAGTTTGTCATCTTCTCCAGTTCTTTCTCGTCTCTTCTGCTGTGTCCAGGCACTGCCACATCCACTATCCAGACTTTTTTGTCTTTCTTATCAACAGTTGTTAAGTCCCGGGTGTTATGTTGTTGTTGTTGTAGTAGTTGTTGTTGTTATGATGATGATGATGATGATGATGATGATGATGATGATGATGATGATGGCTTTTTTCGTCATAGAACGCTCAGAACGGAGTTCCGGCACCTTTTTTGGATAGAACCTTGTAGGGTAGGCAAGGCGGGTTGTATGACATGTGTGAGTTCCGGCACCTTTTTCTTTTACAAAAAAAGCACTTCTTCCTCTTCTTCTTCTTCTTCTTCTTCTTCTTCTTCTTCTTCTTCTTCTTCTTCTTCTTCTTCTTCTTCTTCTTCTTCTTCTTCTTCTTCTTATTATTATTATTATTATTATTATTATTATTATTATTATTATTATTATTATTATTATTATTATTATTATTATTATTATTATTATTTTAAAATCCTAATCTCTATCCCATTTACCCAGCCATTGGTTAAATCCATCCCATATTTGAAAATATTCTGTATCTTCTTTTTCTTTAATCTTCAATGTGAGTCTATCCATTTCTGCACATTCCAGTATTTTCTTGATTGTGTCATTTTCAGATGGCATTTCTTCATTTTTCCAATGCTGCGCAAAAACAATTCTTGCTGCTGTTAATGCGTGTACTGTTAAGTATACATTTCCTGTCTCAACTTAAGACCCCAATTGAGCCTCAATTGTCTGTTGCTAAGTGAGACATTTGTCAAGTGACTTGTGCCCCATTTTGCCACAGCTCCAGAGTCAGTCACTGCAGTTGTTAACTCAGTAACACGGTTGTTAAGTGAATCTGGCTTCCCCATTGACTTTGCTTGTGAAAAGGTCGCAAAAGGGGATCACGTGACACTCCCCCCATGGCTATGGGGATGCTGCAACGGTCATAAGTGTGAAAAAGGGTCATAAGTCACTTTCCTGTGCTGTTGTAACATTGAATGGTCACTAAATGGAGCGTTATAATTTGAGTAGTATATGTGCTGGCTCAAACACTGTGTTTCCCCCAAAATTAGACCGGGTCTCTTTTTTTTGCCTCTAAAAAAAGCACCAGGTCTTATTTTTGGGGTAGGCCTTACCTCATCTACAGCACCGATAGCCCCACCCAGCTGGTCCACTTCTTCCGGGCCGAAGTTCTGCAGCTGCAGTCGGGCCTGCGTTTTGCAGTCAGGCCTTTCCAGAAGGCCTAAGCAGCCGAGGACCGAGCTATGGATTCAATCCATCGCTTGGTGCTCGGCTGCTGAGATCTTGCAGAACCGAGCTACGGATTGAGGCCATAGCTCGGTTCTTGGCTGCAGAGGCCTTCCTGAAAGCCCTGTGACTGAGAAAGGCAGGCCTGGCTGCAGAAGAGGCCTCAGGAGAAGAAGTGGGCCGGGGGAGGAGATGCCTGGCTGCAAGGGAAGCAGGTGCAGGGTGGGGGGGACAGCTCCACACCCCCACCACCCGGCCCTAGCTTGATTTTTAGGTGTGTGCCTCGCCCCTAAACTAGGCCTTATTTTTGGGGTAGGGGTTATATTAGGCCCAACCCCCAAAAATCAAGCTAGGGCTTATTGTTGGTGTAGAGGCCTTACTTCGGGGAAACACGGTATTTCTAGTACATTACTATTTCAGTACCCTGGATAGCAGCATGTGGGCTTGTATACTGTTTCATAAAAAAATTACTGGTAGTCCTTGACTTATAATGGTTCAGATTTATTCTATTCCTTTCCATTCCATTCCATATTTTCTATTCTATTCTATTCTATTCTATTCTATTCTATTCTATTCTATTCTATTCTATTCTATTCTATTCTATTCTATTCTATTCTATTCTATTCTTGTTCTATTCTATTATTAACCTATCCTCTCCTCTCCTCTCCTCTCCTCTCCTCTCCTCTCCTCTCCTCTCCTCTCCTCTCCTCTCCTCTCCTCTCCTATTCTATTGCATTGCATTGCATTGCATTGCATTGCATTGCATTGCATTGCATTGCATTCCATTCCATATATTCTATTCTATTCTATTCTATTCTATTCTATTCTATTCTATTCTATTCTATTCTATTCTATTCTATTCTATTCTATTCTATTCTATTCTATTCTATTCTATTCTATTCTATTCTATTCCATTCCATTCCATTCCATTCCATTCCATTCCATTCCATTCCATTCTATTCTATTCTTTCCCCCAGGTGCAAGGATGACACCTTTATATTTTTCCCATCAACAGGTAAAAATCAGTGGCAAAGTTTTGCACTCCAGATGGTTACCTTCAAAAGCAGATGACTATTCAATGTTAAAACGCAATATGTGGGTGTCAGGGAAGGAGGGAAGGAGGGGGGAGGGGGCATCACATATGTGTCATGACACCATCATGCAAATGATGCTGTTTTCATCATTGGCTCCATGACGTGATGGATGTGACCTATTTGTGACGGCTGCTTTATCTATACATCATTTTTTTAAAAAGTTATCCCTGCTTCATTTCTTTCCCTTTAAGAACCAAGTGCAACTCCTTTGATTAAGGCTGGTTTTGTGCCTGTCTTAATAAAAGGAATAATCGGGTAAATGTACAGATAGTCCTCGACTTACATCCGCAACTGAGCCCCAAATTGCCATTGCTGAGTAAGACAGGTGTTTAGTGAAATTTGCCACATTTTATGACCTTTCTTGCCACTGAATCGCTGCAGTCCTCAACTTACGACCACAATTGAGCCCAAAATTTCTGTCGCTAAGTGCAACGTTTGTTAAGTGAATTGTTGTCCCATTTCCTGACCTTTCTTTCCATGGTTGTTAAGTGAATCACTGCAGTTGTTATGTTAGTAACACGGTTGTTAAGTGAATCTGGCTTCCCCATTGACTTTGCTTGTCAGAAGGTCACAAAAGGGGGGTGACTGAAACCGTCATAAATACAGGTACTCCTCGACTTACCACAGTTCGTTTAGTGACTGCTCGAAGTCACAAAAGCATTGAAAAAAGGGACTTATGACTGTTTTTCAAACTTATGACTGTTGTGGCATTCCACAGGGTCATGTGATCAAAATTCAAAGGCTTGGAAACTGGCATGTACTTATGAATGCTGCAACATCCTGGGGTCACGTGATTCCCCTTTGGCGGCCTTCTGACCGGCAGAATCCATGGGGGAAGCCAGACTCACTTAACAGCCATGTGGCTACCTTAACAACTGCAGTGATTCACTTAACAACGGTGGAAAGAAAGGTCGTGAAATGGGACATTTCACTTCACAAACATTTCATTTAGCAACAGAAATTTTGGGCTCAATAGCAGTCATAGCTTGAGGACTGCCCGGGCAGGCCAGATGCCCTGTGAATTTTGATCACATGATGACAGGGGATGCTGTGACGGTCGTAAGTGTGAAAATTGGTCATAAGGCAGGACAAGAAGCAACGGATGGAAACTAATCAAGGAGAAAAGCAACCTGGAACTAAGGAGAAACTTCCTGACAGTGAGAACAATTAACCAGTGGAACTACCTGCCTCCAGAAGCTGTGAATGCTCCAACACTGGAAGTTTTTAAGAAGAGACTGGACGGCCATTTGTCTGAAATGGTATAGGGTTTCCTGCCTGAGCAGGGGGTTGGACTAGATGACCTCCAAGGTCCCTTCCAACTCGATGATGATGATGTTGATGATGATGTCACTTTTTCCAGTGTCATTGTAACTATGAACGGTTACTAAACAAACAGCTGTAAATGGATGACTTACCTGTATTTTTTTTTAAAAAAATCATTGTTTTAGAAAGCAGCTCAAGGGAAGCTCGGAAAACTTCAAAAAAATTTGGCACCGGCAAAACGCAGCTGGATTCGAAAGAAAAAAAAAGGCAAGAATTATGATGTGACATAAAGCTAAATTAACGCCCACCTTCTCCTTGCCCCCTCCCCACAGTATTAACTACGATCAAGTTCAAAACTTAACTTTCCCATTACATATATTCCTTTCTTTCTTTTTTCTTTTTACCTTGGTGCTTAATTGTCTTTGTCCCAGCAAAATGTCAGCATTTAATCACAGACCGTCTTCCATTAAGGTGAATATTAATTAAACGTACAATTGAGTGTATGTAAGAGCTCTCCTTCCCCCACTTCGCTCTTCTACTTGAATTTTCACCATTGCCTGCTGCAGGAACTTTGAAGCACAGAGAACTTAATTTCTCTTTACCCCAGCATCCTATATATAAAACTGCATCCAGGTCTGGTCATCAGAATGTGAAAAAGATGTTGAGACTCTGGAAAGAGGGCAGAGAAGAGCAACAAAGATGATTGGGGGACTGGAGGATCAAACATATGAAGAAAGGTTGCTGGAATTGGGTCTGTCTAGTTTAATGAAGAGAAGGACCAGGGGTGACGTGATAGCAGTCTTCCAATATCTCAGGGGCTGCCCCAAAGAAGAGGAAGTCAAGCTGTTCTCCAAAGCGCCTGAAGGCAGGACAAGAAGCAATGGATGGAAACTCATCAAGGAAAGAAACAGCCTAGAACTATGGAGAATAGAACAGAACAGAACAGAACAGAACAGAACAGAACAGAACAGAACAGAACAGAACAGAATAGAATAGAATAGAATAGAATAGAATAGAATAGAATAGAACGGAGTGGAGTGGAGTGGAGTGGAGTGGAGTGGAGTGGAACGGAACGGAATGGAATGGAATGGAAAGGTGTGGAGTGGAGTGGAGTGGAATTGAACAGAGTAGAGTAGAGTAGAGTAGAACAGAATAGAATAGGAATAGAATAGAATACAGTAGAATAGAATGTAGAGTAGAATAGAGTAGAGTAGAGTAGAGTAGAGTAGAGTAGAGTAGAGTAGAGTGGAGTGGAGTGGAGCGGAGCGGAATGGAACGGAACAGAATAGGAATAGGAATAGGAATAGGAATAGGAATAGAACATAGAGTAGAGTAGAGTAGAATACAATACAATAGAAATATAGAAGGTCTAAAATGAATAGAATAGAAAATATGAAAGAATAGAATAGAATAGAATAGAATAGAATAGAATAGAATAGAATAGAATAGAATAGAATAGAATAGAATAGAATAGAATAGAATAGAATAGAATAGAATTAGAGTAGAGTAGAGTAGAGTAGAGTAGAGTACAATAGAATATTAATAGAACATGAGTAGAGTAGAGTAGAGTAGAGTAGAATAGAGCTGGAAGGGACCTTGGAGGTCTTCTAGTCCAGCCCCCTGCTCAAGCAGGAGAACCTATATTGCTTTCCTTATTACCTACTTCTGTTGGTATCCTATGACTATCCCTTTTTATGAGGTGTGATTGTATCTTGTGATTTATGATTTAAAACTTACTTTCTGACATGTATTGTAGTTCTTTTATCATAACGAAACCTATGCCTTCTGCAAAAAACCCCACCGAGCTCAGAGAGCACCAAGGGCCCTTCGTTTCAACCCTGAGCTACAGATATTCTCCTTTATTGTCCCAAAGGTGCTTTTTTTCCATGAGGCCCCTGTACTTCCTTTGTTTTTCCTTGAAGACGTTTCGCTTCTCATCCCAGAAGCTTCTTCAGCTCTGACTGGATGGTGGGGAAGGGAAGCTGAAGTCAGAGCTGAAGAAGCTTCTGGGATGAGAAGCGAAACGTCTTCAAAGACCAACAAGAAAGTCCAGTGGCCTGGTGAAAAAAAGCCACTTTGGGACAACCATGTCCTGGATGAACTGAGAAGCTCCACAAACGTTCCCCTTTATTGGAAGGTAACCTTAGAAAAGCTGAGCAACAACAAAGCTAGTGGAGGTGACAGTATCCCAGCTGAGCTATTCAAAATCTTAAAAGACGATGCAGTAAAAGTGCTACACTCAATTTGCCAGCAAATTTGGAAAACTCAACAGTGGCCACAGGATTGGAAAAGATCAGTTTACATTCCAATTCCAAAGAAAGGCAGTGCCAAAGAATGCTCAAACTATCGCACCATTGCACTCATTTCTCATGCTAGTAAAGTTATGCTTAAAATTCTACAAGCTAGACTCCAGCAGTATGTGGATCGAGAACTACCAGAAGTACAGGCAGGATTTCGAAGAGGCAGAGGAACTAGAGATCAAATTGCTAACATACGCTGGATCATGGAGAAAGCTAGAGAGTTCCAGAAAAACATCTACTTCTGCTTCATTGACTATGCTAAAGCCTTTGATTGTGTGGATCATAACAAACTCTGGCAAGTCCTTAAAGAGATGGGCATACCAGACCATCTTATTTGTCTCTTGAGAAATCTATATGCGGGCCAAGAAGCAACAGTGAGAACTGGACACGGAAGCACTGATTGGTTCAAAATTGGGAAAGGAGTCCGGCAAGGCTGTATACTGTCGCCTTGCTTATTTAACTTATATGCAGAGCACATCATGAGAAAGGCAGGGCTAGATGAATCAAAAGTTGGAATTAAGATTGCCGGAAGAAACATCAACAACCTAAGATATGCAGATGATACCACTCTAATGGCAGAAAGTGAAGAAGAACTAAAGAGTCTCTTGTTGCGGGTGAAGAAGGAGAGTGCAAAACTTGGGTTGAAACTAAACATTAAGAAAACCAAGATCATGGCATCTGGCCCTCTCAATTCCTGGCAAATCGATGGGGAAGAAATGGAGGTAGTGACAGATTTTATTTTCCTGGGCTCCAAGATCACTGCAGATGGGGACTGTAGCCAAGAAATTAAAAGACGCTTGCTCCTTGGGAGGAAAGCCATGGCAAATCTAGACAGCACACTAAAAAGCAGAGACATCACCCTGTCGACAAAAGTGCGTATAGTCAAGGCTATGGTCTTCCCAGTTGCAATGTATGGCAGTGAAAGCTGGACCATAAGAAAGGCTGAGCGCCAAAGAATTGAGGCCTTTGAACTCTGGTGCTGGAGAAGACTCCTGCGAGTTCCTTGGACTGCAAGGCGATCAAACCGGTCAGACCTAGAGGAGATCAACCCTGACTGCTCTTTAGAAGGCCAGATCCTCAAGCTAAAACTCAAATACTTTGGCCACCTAATGAGAAGGAAGGACTCACTGGAGAAGAGCCTAATGCTGGGAAAGATTGAGGGCAATAGAAGAAGGGGACGACAGAGAATGAGGTGGCTGGATGGAGTCACTGAAGCAGGAGGCGTGAGCCTAGATGGACTCCAGAAGATGGTAGAGGACAGGAAGGCCTGGAGGAACATTGTCCATAGGGTCGCGATGGGTCGGACACGACTTCGCAACTAACAACAACAACAACAACCTTCGTTTATTTATTTATTTTATTTATTATTGGGACTTATATGCCGCCCTATCTCCTGAAGGACTCAGGGCGGCTAACAACAATAAAAAGAGCCTTGGTGGAGCAGTGGGCTAATGCCTCCTTCAGTAACACCAGCTGCCTGCAATTAGTGCAGATTCGCGTCCCACCAGGCTCAAGGTTGACTCAGCCTTCCATCCTTCCGAGGTAGGTAAAATGAGGACCCAGATTGTTGGGGACAATAAGCTGACTTTGTAATAATGCCGCTTGGGGTTTGTGTGAAAGCCCTAATAAGCAGGCATATACATAGAATGAAGGCTACTGCTAAGCTTGTAAGCCACCCTGAGTCTTCGGAGAAGGGCGGGATATAAATGGAATTAAAATTAAAAAAAATAAAATAAAAAAATAAAACACAATAATACAAATGTTAAAAAAAGATTAAACTAACAAGCCCCAGTGATAAAATATTAAAAACATTTTTTTAAAAAAACAAAACCCTATTATTATTATTATTATTATTATTATTATTATTATTATTATTATTATTATTAATTTTATTTGTATACCGCCCTTCTCCCGAAGGACTCAGGGTGGTGAACAGGGCAATACATGTTAAAAGACAAAAGACAAAAATTAAAAGAGATTAAACAAAATGCCCACTGCTATTGTCAGTCCAGGTCAGCCTGATGGAAGAGAAATGTTTTAAGGCCGCGGCGAAAGGACCGGAGATCCGGGGCCATCCGGAGCTCCAGGGGAAGCTGATTCCACAGGGCAGGTGCCACCACAGAGAAGGCCCTCCTTCTGGGGGTCACCAGCCGACATTGTCTAGCCGACGGCACCCTGAGGAGGCCCTCTCTGTGTGAGCGCACAGGGCAATGGGAAGTTGTTCCCGGCAGCAGACGGTCCTGCAAGTATCCCGGGCCTAGGCCATGTAGGGCTTTATAGGTAAGAACCAGCATCTTAAATCTCACCCGGAGGGCAACCGGCAACCAATGCAGCTCACGCAGGAGGGGTGTAATATGGGAGTATCGGATACTCCCATCACAACCCGTGCGGCCGCATTCTGCACCAGCTGGAGCTGCCGGGTGGTCTTCAAGGGCAGCCCCATGTAGAGAGCATTGCAGTAATCAACACAGGAGGTAACGAGCGCATGAGTGACCGTACGTAGAGCATCTCGGTCCAGATAGGAGCACAACTGGCGCACCAGGCGAACCTGGGCAAAAGCCCCCCTGGCCACAACTCGTACAGTATATGATCATATATTGCCTCCATATATTGCACAATTGAATTGTTATGTACAATTAATGGCAGATTGTTTAATCCACCGTCCCAGAGATGCTTCTTCCAAAAGGCAGCTGTATTTTCTTTGTTTTTCCTTGAAGACCTTTTGCTTCTCATCCCAGAAGCTTCTTCAAACCAAGAATGTCTTTTGGGGAAAAAAACACTTTTGGGACAAGCGTGACCTGGATGGCTGAGAATCCCCATCATCCACAGCTTTTGAATCACAACACCGGGCGCACCCTTGGGCGATTCACACGGCTCTATCCAGTGCTTGACGCAGTAGGCGGATTTTAAAAACGGACCAATTTGCCTCTTTGAACAGAAATTGTGCACGCTTAACAAACGAAGGCTTCGGTTTTCCTTCTTTGCAACCCACTTATCCGTTTGCTTCCTAAATAGGCGTTTCCTGCCTCTTCGTTGTTAGGGATGAAACCGCAAAGTGTCCAACAGCGTGATCTCACCGTCATTGCCTATATATTTATTTACAAAGGGTGTAAAGCACCTTCCTGCTCGTTTGTTCCAAATGCCATTTCAAAAAGTGGAAATCAAGGGCTCAGATCCGTTGAATCTGTGGGAAGAATCCAGAGGAAAGAAATATTTTGGGGAATAGCAAAAAGGCAGAATATATTTCCCCAAAGGAATAATGGAGAAGATCTTTAAAAAGGCAGAAACTACACCACACACACACACACACACACACACACACACCCTAGCCCAGGGGTCAGCAACCTGAAACAGTGAAAGAGCCACTCGGAACCGGTTCCCTCAGAAAAGGAAAAACTGGGAGCCGCAAAAAATGTTTGCATATGCGCATATATGTGCGCATGCGCAGAACAAGGTTTGACTGAAGAGTGGAGCCAAGGCGAGATATGCACCTACCCTGCATATTTGAATTGATTGGTTGAACTTTTTTAGTCCCACTTTTTATTTATTTTTTGGACTTCACATGGCAGAGGACTGGGAGCTGCAGGAGACGGCTGAAAGAGCCGCATGCGGCTCCGGAGCCGCGGGTTGCAGACCTGTGTCCTAGCCAGACAACTCAGCAGAAACCAGCTCTGTAGAAATGCAGGTGTAATAATCCATTCAGGAAGGTTGGAGCCACGAAGCTAAAAGAAAGTGATGAGATTAGTAAGACAAAGACCCTTAAAATCTACATAGCCCACCCAAACTCTAAGACAGGACATAATAGGATTAACCCAGCACCATCAAAATACCAGAAAGGCACACTCAGACACAGGTCAAAGTTCATGACACAGGAACAACTCCAAACCAAAGCCCAAACAGCCATAAAAACCCTACTACATCTGCTCTCTCTTTTTAATTCCAGAGCCATCTTTCTGCCTGGCTCTCCTCTTCAATAAATTGCAACCTTCTTTTTAAAGCAGTCGCCGTGTCGTTTATTCCCGGCTTGGACTGGACCCCGATAAAGATTTTTTTTTCCTTCAACTAATTGGACACAGGTTTCCCCCTCCTTTCAGACAGGAAAGTTGTAGCCCACAAAGCTTGCTGAGAGGTCAAATCAAGCACTACGCAATCCTTCAGAAACGCTGGGTCTGGCTTGTGCTCGCTGCTGCAAATATGACTCATAAGAAATGTACACCTTTGCACATCCAACGAAGGATGAAAGCTTTGCCTCTACAATCCAGCTTTGCTTCTTCTTGGAAACCGCTTCTGGGTTTTTGTGCCTGAGATGGACAAAGAAAAACAAAAAAGTCCAGTTGCCTCCTGGGAAAAAAAAGCACCTTTGGGACAACCCTGAGCTGGATGGCTGAGAATCTCCATCGACATTTAGCCATGCGCTTTGGAATGAACCCACTTTGAAGGGTGCAGGAGCAGGAACGGATTTCCCAAAAACACTGCGGACTTTAGGAATCCTTTGCGCTTCAGTTGGAGATGTAGACAACACGGACACATCCCCATCATCCTGCGCCCGTCTTCACCCGTGAAGGGACCCAGGGGAGAAAACATCCTACAGCCAAGAAGGCTCCACACCCATTTGCACCACTCAGGTGACCCTGAGGACACAGATAAGCCTCCAGGTGGCCTCAAGGACTCTCTAAAAGGATGCAAATGACCAGCTGTCTGCAAGGAGTATAAATCCTTCCCTTCCCCACCATCCAGTCAGAGCTGGAGAAGCTTCTGGGAGGAGAAGCGAAATGTCTTCAAAGAAAAACAAAGGAAGTCCACTGGATGGTGGGGAAGGGAAGCATTTATACTCCTTACGGACAGCTGGTTATTTGCATTCTTTTAGAGTCATTGAGGCCACCTGGAGGTATATCTGCGTCATGCCTCTACAACGGTCCTTTCAGCAGTTCCAAGAAGGCTCCACACCCATTTGCACCACATAGGGGACCCTGAGGACACAGATAAACCTCCAGGTGGCCTCAATGACTCTCTAAAAGGATGCAAATGACCAGCTGTCTGCAAGGAGTATAAATCCTTCCATTTCCCCCACCATCCAGTCAGAACCTGAGGAAGCTTCTGGGATGGGAAGCGAAACGTCTTCCAAGAAAAAACAAGAAGATCCAGTTGCCTCCTGGAAAAGAAGCACCTTCGGAACAGACAAAGGTGACTTCTCAATGTTGGGTTTTGCCAATTAATCTACAGGTTGTCCCAGACTAGACTTGCGCCCACGACTGAGCCCAACATTTATGTTGCTGATTGGGGAATACGTTAAATGAGTTTTGCCCCATTTTACAACTTTTTTTCTTTTTGCCCCCTTGGTTAGATGAATATCTGCAGTTGTTAAATGAGTCACACCCTTGTTAAGTGAATCCATTTACTTTGCTGGTTAGAAGGTTGCAAAAGGGGGTCACGTGACCCCCCCCGGGGACACTGCAACCGTCATAAAAACAAGACATTTGTCAGGCATCCGAATGTACTTCGCGGGGCCCTGGGGGATGCTGCAAGGGTTGTAAGTGTGAAAAACAGTCATAAGTCCCTTTTTTCCGTGCCCTTGTAACTTTGAACGGTCACTCAATGAACTGTTGTAAGTTGAGGACTACCTCCAAAGCGCCCGAAGGCAGGACAAGAAGCAGCGGATGGAAACTAATCCAGGAGAGAAGCAACCTGGGATTAAGGAGGAATTTCCTGACAGTGAGGACAATTGACCAGTGGAACCACTTGCCTCCAGAAGTTCTGGGTGCTTCATCACTGGAGGTTTTCAAGAGAAGATTGGACAACCATTTGTCAGGGGGTTGGACTAGAAGACCTCCAAGATCCCTTTGCAGCTCTGTGCTAAATTGAACGGAAAAACTACAGCAGTGGAGAAAGCATTCGACAGGTAGTCTTGGACAGCCCAAGGGTTAAACAGTTCATTGAGTGACCGTTCAAAGTTACAACGGCACTGAAAGAAGTGACGTATGCTTGTTTTTCACACTTAACGACCGTTGCAGCATTCCCGTGGTCACGCAATCGAAATTCGGACACTTGGCAACTGACTCTATTTGTGACGGTTGCAGCGTTCTGAGGTCACGTGATCCCCTTTGGCGACCTCCTGACAAGGTAAGACAACGGGGAAAGCCAGATGCACTTAACAACCGGGTTACTAACTGAACAACAGCCATTTGCCTGAAATAGTACAGGGTTTCCTGCCTGAGCGGGGGTTGGACTAGATGACCTCCAAGGTCCCTACCAACATTATTATTATTATATTATATGTGGAGTAGCCAAACTGAATTGGCATGGCATTAGCCAAAATACGTTGGCAAGGATTATAAGAATGCAAACAAGTCTTTGTGGCAGATTTACTATATATCCAGGGGTTATTTAAACTCTTTTAAGGCACTTGTTCAAGTAGGGACGCGGTGGCTCAGTGGGTTAGGACGCTGAGCTTGTCGATCAGAAGGTCGGCAGTTTGGCGGGTCGAATCCTGAGTCCCGCGTAGCAGAGTGAGCGCCTGTTACTCGTCCCAGCTTCTGCCAACCTAGCAGTTCGAAAGCGCGTAAAAAATGCAAGTAGAAAAATAGGGACCACTCCGGTGGGAAGGTAACAGCGTTCCGTGCGCCTTTGGCGTCTAGTCATGCCGGCCACATGACCACGGAGACGTCCTCGGACAAGCGCTGGCTCTTCGGCTTTGAAACGGAGATGAGCACCGGCCCCTAGAGTCGGAAACGACTAGCACGCGGGTGCAGGAGAACCTTTACCTTAACGCACTTGTTCCATTTAAAGGAGGGGAACACATAAAAGAGAAGCTGCTTTGAATAGGCATTAGAAAATATACAATGTGTTCCATTTGGGATTGATAGAGCTAGGCTAAGCAAATACTCTTTTTCTACTTCTTGCACAATCTCTTTTTCTCTCCCGGGTGTGAGAAGTTTGATATCCAAATGTATTTTTTCGATCCTCCCCTTAAAATGTTAACTGAATCCACCATGGTCTGAGAACCGGTGTCTCCACTAGACAATTGACGGTCGAGCTGAAACTGAGTTAATCCAGTAAAATTAGCCAACTTCCTCAAATAAGTTACCAGGACCTAATCCACATATCAAAGGATGAGGTCTGCAAAGACAAACAAGAGTTCATTCAATTATGTCTCCCGGAGGAACTGCACAAGAACAAACATAGCTACGCACACAGAGAGA
Source organism: Vipera ursinii (assembly GCF_947247035.1). Lineage (NCBI taxonomy): Eukaryota > Metazoa > Chordata > Lepidosauria > Squamata > Viperidae > Vipera > Vipera ursinii. Next base: position 21,269 of record NW_028148215.1, on the reverse strand, counting down.
GACACTCACACATGAACCTCAAGTGTCACCCTAGAGCCGGCGCGTGACACCCCGGATACCCTAGAAAAATCTGCCTCTGCACCCCATTTCTTTGCAACCTCTCCCCAAAGCAAACTCTTTTGCTTTTAGGAATAAGTAGAAAGAGTACAGAGAAGAGCAAGAAAGATGATCAGGGGACTGGAGGTTGAAATATATGAAGAACGGTTGCAGGAATTGTGTATGTCTAGTTTAATAAAGAGAAGGACAAGGGGGGGGGGACATGATAGCAGTCTTCCAATATCTCAGGGGCTGCCCCAAAGAAGAGGGAGTCAAGCTCTTCTCCAAAGCGCCTGAAGGCAGGACAAGAAGCAACGGATGGAAACTCATCAAGGAGAGAAGCAACCTGGAACTAAGGAGAAACTTCCTGACAAGTTAGAACAATTAACCAGTGGAACAACCCGCCTCCAGAAGCGGTGAATGCTCCAACACTAGAAGTTTTTAAGAAGAGACTGGACAGCCATTTGCCTGAAACGGTACAGGGTTTCCTGCCTGAGCAGGAGGTTGGACTAGATGACCTCCAAGGCCCCTTCCAACAACAACTTCTTCTTCTTCTTCTTCTTCTTCTTCTTCTTCTTCTTCTTCTTCTTCTTCTTCTTCTTCTTCTTCTTCTTCTTCTTCTTCTTCTTCTTCTTCTTCTTCTTCTGTATTTCTTCTCTCCTCACAACTGCCTGGATCTCATTTTTGTTTATTCTTATGCAACACCCCGGCTCCAGTTGGAACCCCCAAATTATTCTTCGGACCCGGGTTCGAAACACCATCCTTCCCAAGGCCTGCCCAACGCTGGGGTCAGTTTTTGTTGTTGTTTCCTCCCCCACTTCTCCTGCTTTTCTGGTGTGGCACTTCCATGCCAGAGCCATGCTTTTCCTCTCTCTCTGTCTCTCTGTCTCTCTGTCTCTCTGTCTCTCTGTCTTTCTCTCTCTCTCTCTCTCTCTCTCTCTCTGTCTTTCTCTCTCTCTCTCTCTCTCTCTCTCTCTCTCTCTCTCTCTCTCTCTCTCTCTCTCTCTCTCTCTCTCTCTCTCTCTCTCTCTCTCTCTCTGATTTAAAGCTTTGCTTTTTCCTTATTGGCTCAGCGTTGGCTGAGCTGGGCTGAACGACAAGAGGAAACAGCGCTTCCATAAAAAGGAGAGCAGGATTTCTCTCCCCAAGGGTGGGAGAAATCTGAGTTGGCAAGCCAGAGGCGGACAGCCCCTTACCAGCCCCTCTCCTACAGGTGGCAAAGAAAAGGGGTGCTGAACCCCTGGGAAGGCAAAATACAAGATCAGCCTACAACTTTTGGAGAGACCGTCTCTACAACCTCAGCATTCCCTCTGCTGCTTCTTCAAGTTCCCCAACCTCGGTAACTTCTTAAAATCTTTTTTTTTTTCAGCTGCAAATGTCTGCTTGTTATGTTCTTAGCCTGCTCTTTTTATTATTACATACCTATGATTTTTTCCCCCACCCCTCTCTCTTCATTCTCTCCACGTGTGTGTTTTTAAAACTTCCCTTCCGAAGACATCACTAGCAACCAGTTGTGTTCCCTCGCTATCCCCCGGTATCCACCGTTTTCTTTTTTATTTGTCTGTTTGGGGTTTTTTTTTTTTTTTTGAGGACCAGGTTCAAAAATGAGAACTTGAGAAAAGAGAAAATGGGATAAATACTAGCGGGAATCCTTGCCTTGCGATGCGATGCTGTTCTTTATTTGCATATGTTTTGTTCGTTCTTCTCATCCCCCCCCTTTTTTTTGGCAATAGATGTTCTTTTTTATATAATAATAATAATAATAATAATAATAATAATAATAATAATAATAATAATAATAATAATAATAATAGAGTTGGAAGGGACCTTGGAGGTCATCTAGTCCAACCCCCTGCTCAGGCAGGAAACCCTATATACCATTTCAGACAAATGGCTGTCCAGTCTCTTTTTTAAAGTTGCGTGGATTGTATATCTTGCTTTGAGGTTGAAAAGAGAAGTTGAGAAAATGGAAAATAATGTCTGAAATGATATAGGTTCTCCTGCTTGAGCAGTGGGCTGGACTAGAAGACCTCCAAGGTCCCTTCCATATTCTATTCTATTCTATTCTATTCTATTCTATTCTATTCTATTCTATTCTATTCTATTCTATTCTATTCTATTCTATTCTATTCTATTCTATTCTATTCTATTCTATTCTATTCTATTCTATTCTATTCTATTCCAATCCAATCCAATCCAATCCAATCCAATCCAATCTAAATAGCGTGCCCCATATTACAAATCTATGTTATGTTACGTTATTTATTCATGCTTCTATCTATTCATTCTTTCCCCCTTTTCTTGCAATAGCTGTTGCTTTTATTTAAAGTCACGTCTAGGTGTGTAAGTGAATTTTATCTGTCTATTATCTATTAATTGGAAGTACAACGTAAGCTTTATTTCTGGATAAACTAAGAGTCTTGCCCTAAGGGGGGGGGAAGGAAATTTTTGCTGTGGTGCATTTCTAATTTTTAGAAATACATAAGTATTACATATAAAAAATATAGAAATATAAATGTTTGGCTGGATGCTGAAAATAAAAAAAAACCAGATAAATTCTCTCCTTATATATATATGGGTTTGCAAATGGTTATAAACTTTTTCATCCTTATTTAACATGAAAAATATATAAATAAATATTTCAGATGAGGAGGTCTCTATCTAATCATCAAATCGCCCCAATATCTAATATATATAAAAAGTGAAAGATAAAAGAAATTTAAAAAAAAACAGTCAACCGGTTAGCCCAATTATTATACCAGGGTGGATTGTTTTTTCCATGTTTAATGTTGGACTTATTTGATAATTGGGTCATTTTTTTCTTTTTCTTTTTTCATTTTTTGTATGCAAGTATTTTTGGTTCTTACTATTAGGTGTATAGATTTTCTGTTTTGGATTGTATTCTCATTGATAAAACATAACATATATATATATATATATTTAAAAGAAATATCAGTCTTTAATATAAAGGGAGTAGCCTAATCCATGTTTAGAAAAAATTCTTATTCTTTTAAACATTATTTTCCTGCCCTGTAATTGCTTGTCAACCTCTTTTGTTCATTTTTTCCTGCTTCTTCTGAACTGTGGGTATACTACTATATATTGAATATTTCCTCTCGCGCAGAGAAATTCATTGAAGGCAATAAAAATCTGCTCTGTAAACAAGGCAGAGGATCTTTACTGCCTTCATCCAATTTCTCAGAGCAGAAGGAAATGTTCAGTATATACTAGCATAAACAATCACACGTATTTGCTGCATTCAACCGTGGAAAGAAAAAGGTGGATTCTTTCCAAATCAAATTGTATGGAATGCTGTGGACCTCCGATTGTTGAAGTCAGTGGGATTTTAAAGTTATGGTCTTCCTGGCTATAGAATTGCTGGAATTGGGTAGGTCTGGTTTAATGAAGAGAAGGACCAGGGGTGACCTAATAGCAGTCTTCCACTATCTCAGGGGGTACCACAAAAAAGAGGGCGTCAAGCTATTCTCCAAAGCACCTGAAAGCAGGACAAGAAGCAACGGATGGAAACTCATCAAGGAGAGAAGCAACCTAGAACTAAGGAGGAATTTCCTGACAGTCAGGACAATTAAGCAGTGGAACTACTTGCCTCTAGAAGTTGTAGGTGCTCCAACACCGGAGTTTTTTACGAAGAGACTGGACGGCCATTTGTCTGAAATGGAATAGGGTTTCCTGCCTGAGCAGGGGTTGAACTAGATGACCTTCAAGGTCCCTCCCAACTCTGTTCTTCTGTTTTTTCCTGTTCTGTCCTAACAACATTTGGGTCCTTGTCACACAAAAAGCTAAACCTTGAACCCGTGTTAACACAATTGCTGTATTTCACATACCACGCTGGAGCAAACAAATAACAACAACAATAAAGTTTTTGGACATAGTTCCCAGTGCCCCGATGACAATGGGTATCACGGTTACACGTTTCATCCATAATCGCGCAGTTTCGATGGCCAGGTTGCGTTATTTCGTAATTTTTTCCAGTTCTTTTTCTTCGACTCTGGCATCTCCTGGAAAAGAACTGAAAAAAATTACGAAAGACCGCGACCTGGCCATCGAAACTGTGCGATTATGGATGAAACGTGTAACGGTGACACCCATTGTCATCGGGGCACTGGGAACTAGGTCCAAAAACTTTGCAAAATACATCAAGAAACTGCAGCTTCCTGCAATCACTCCAGCAAAGCTACAAAAAACTGCGCTACTCGGAACATCTTACCTTTTAAGGAGAGACCTGGTTGATGCCTAGGATGCTGGCAGCAACCTGTGTCAACCATTAGCACCAGTCAATTTGAGTGTTCAGTTGACTGAGTTTCATGTTTTATGAATAAAAGTTTTATATAATAATAATAATAATAATAATAATAATAATAATAATAATAATAACAACAACAACAACAACAACAACAACAACAACAAGTTGGAAGGGACCTTGGAGGTCATCTAGTCCAACCCCCTGCTCAGGCAGGAAACCCTATACCAAATTCGAGGTGGTTCTCAACTTACGGTCACACCTGAGCCCCAAATTTCCAACAGTCGTTAAGCGAGTTTGTCCCCATTTTGCAACCTTTCTTGCCACGGTGGTTTAAGGGCATCACTGCAGGGGTTAAGCTAGTCACACACACTTGTGAACGTGATATCTGGCTTCCCCGTTCATTTTGTTTGTCAGAAAGCTTTTCCTTGGGATAAAGCCTCTTGGGATAAAATCCAGGAAGAAATTCTCCTTCCCAAAATAGACACTAGAGAAGCAGCCATGGGTCCTTTCCATTTGCTGCTGGAGAGTGACATCTCAGAGGGTTGGACTAGAACACAGGTCCCCAATCCTTTGGGCACCACTGGGGACCAGTTCCGTGGAGAGAGGTTTTTCCGTGGACCGGAGAGTGCGTGGTTTTCTGTGCTGCCTGCATCTCACGGATGGGGCTTTGTTTGTTTGTGCGGACCGGTTGCTGGCATGCCATGGCCCGGTACCAGTCCACGGATCGGGGGTTGGGGACCCCTGGACTAGAAGACCTCTAAGGTCCCTTTCAAACTCTGCTATTTGGTCCAACAGAACCTCTGGATTCAAAAGCAGGCTATCTGATTAGATAGAGTGGTGTCTTCTCTGTCTGGTTCTGCGTTAAGACGCCTCTCTTGTGTAAAACTCACGAGTGATCCCAACATGGAAGAAACACAGAAATCAAGGCATTTCCGTTACACAACGTTCTGATTCCTAACCATTCGCAGAGGCTAAGTCTGCATTTTTCACCATATCTGCCGTGCTAGTATTAATACTGCATCCGATTTGGGTCCGCCTGATATAAAAAAAGATGCTGAGATTCTAGAAAGAGAGCAGAGAAGAGCAACAAAGATGATCAGGGGACTGGAGGCTAAACTATTGAGAGAATTAGATATGTCTAGCCTAACAAAGAGAAGGACCAGGGGGGACATGATAGCCGCCTTCCAGTATCTCAGGGGCTGCCCCAAAGAAGAGGGAGTCAAGCTATTCTCCAAAGCACCAGAAGGCAGGACAAGAAGCAACGGATGGAAACTCACCAAGGAGAGAAGCAACCTAGAATTAAGGAGAAATTTTGTGACAGAACAATTAACCACTGGAACAGCTTGCCAGCAAAAGGTGTGAATGCTCCAACGCTGGAGGTTTTTAAGAAGCGACTGGACCGCCGCTTGTCTGAAATGGCATAAGGTCTCCTGCTTGAGTAGGGGGGGTTGGACTTGAAGACCTCTAAGGTCCCTTCCAGGTTGATTCTGGAACAGTGATTTCTCATCCTTGGTGACTTGAAGACATGTGGACTTCAACTCCCAGTAGCAAGAGAAAAGAATGAGGCATGCCCCAAATGTTCCTTTTAGTGGAGAAAATAATTCTCAATATATTCCTCGTCACTGGAAATGTTTAAAAAGAGATTGGACAGACATTTTGTCCAGAATAGCATACGGTCTCCTGCCTGAGCAGAGGGTTAGGCTAGAAGACCTCCAAGGTCCCTTTCCAGCTCTGTCTTTCCATTCTGTTCTTATCAAGAAGAGATTCAACTTAGAACTAATGGGGAAATTTTTTTTGCCAGTGAGAACAATCTATCAGTAGAATTGCTGGTCTTCAGAAGTTGTGGGTGCTCCGTCACTGGAAGTTTTTAAGAAGAGACTGGACAGCCATTTTTCTGAAATGGTACAGGTCAGGAGTAGGCAACCTCGGCTCTTTTATGACTCATGGACTTCAACTCCCAGAATTCCTGAGCCAGCCATGCTGAGGGGAAAGGGAGAGGTTTCCATGCTGAGCCATGCTGGTTCTGGAATTCTGGGAGTTGAAGTCCACCAGTCACGAAGGGGCCATAGTTCCCCCATGCTGGCTCAGGAATTCTGGGAGTTGAAGTCCACCAGTCACGAAGGGGCCATAGTTCCCCCATGCTGGCTCAGGAATTCTGGGAGTTGAAGTCCACGAGTCATGAAGGGGCCATAGTTCCCCCATGCTGGCTCAGGAATTCTGGGAGTTGAAGTCCACAAGTCATGAGGGGGCCATAGTTCCCCCATGCTGGCTCAGGAATTCTGGGAGTTGAAGTCCACCAGTCATGAAGGGGCCATAGTTCCCCTACGCTGGCTCAGGAAATCTGGGAGTTGAAGTCCATAAGTCATGAGGGGGCCATAGTTCCCCCACGCTGGCTCAGGAAATCTGGGAGTTGAAGTCCACCAGTCATGAAGGGGCCATAGTTCCCCCATGCTGGCTCAGGAATCCTGGGAGTTGAAGTCCACCAGTCACGAAGGGGCCATAGTTCCCCCATGCTGGCTCAGGAAATCTGGGAGTTGAAGTCCACCAGTCATGAAGGGGCCATAGTTCCCCCATGCTGGCTCAGGAATTCTGGGAGTTGAAGTCCACAAGTCATGAGGGGGCCATAGTTCCCCCATGCTGGCTCAGGAATTCTGGGAGTTGAAGTCCACCAGTCATGAAGGGGCCATAGTTCCCCTACGCTGGCTCAGGAAATCTGGGAGTTGAAGTCCATAAGTCATGAGGGGGCCATAGTTCCCCCACGCTGGCTCAGGAAATCTGGGAGTTGAAGTCCACCAGTCATGAAGGGGCCATAGTTCCCCCATGCTGGCTCAGGAATCCTGGGAGTTGAAGTCCACCAGTCACGAAGGGGCCATAGTTCCCCCATGCTGGCTCAGGAATTCTGGGAGTTGAAGTCCACCAGTCATGAAGGGGCCATAGTTCCCCCATGCTGGCTCAGGAATTCTGGGAGTTGAAGTCCACGAGTCAGGAAGGGGCCATAGTTCCCCCATGCTGGCTCAGGAATTCTGGGAGTTGAAGTCCACAAGCCACGAAGGGGCCGTAGTTCCCCCATGCTGGCTCAGGAATTCTGGGAGTTGAAGTCCACCAGTCATGAAGGGGCCATAGTTCCCCCATGCTGGCTCAGGAATCCTGGGAGTTGAAGTCCACGAGTCATGAAGGGGCCATAGTTCCCCCATGCTGGCTCAGGAATTCTGGGAGTTGAAGTCCACCAGTCATGAAGGGGCCATAGTTCCCCCATGCTGGCTCAGGAATTCTGGGAGTTGAAGTCCACCAGTCATGAAGGGGCCGTAGTTCCCCCATGCTGGCTCAGGAATTCTGGGAGTTGAAGTCCACCAGTCATGAAGGGGCCATAGTTCCCCCATGCTGGCTCAGGAATTCTGGGAGTTGTCCAGGAGTCATAAAAGAGCCAAGGTTGCCTACCCCTAGTATAGGGTGTCTTGCTTGAGCTGGGGGTGGGGGGTGGGGTTGGACTACAAGACCTCTCGAGGTCCCTTCCAACCCTATGATTCTATGCTTTATGTCGATTAGTCTGTAGAAAGTTTACCATCTCCAGTTGTAAATCACAATAGCAGCGAAAAATCACCTCCCGAGGGATGGACAAGGACGTATCCATTAGCTGCAAACAATTCTTTCTCCCAGTTTATCCGTTGCAACAACACACAGGCACACGAAAGAGAACTGAAAGGGTTTTGTTCCTTAATTGGCTTTGAATGCTTAATTACCCAGCTGACTTTGACCCAACAAAATGAATTGTTACGGCCATCATCCACCCCTGCAATCTTATTTATATCGAAAATAGGATCCGGAATTTCTTTTCGTTTTTTTTTCCTGTTCTCAGCTAGCGGCCAGGAGGTTCAATCTAGGAGGCCACGGCATTGACCTTTTCAAAAAATGAAAAGAAAAAAAAATCAAACGGATGAGTAATAGTTATCATATTATTGGTAATTGTTTTTATATGCTAGGGAGTAAAAAGGAAAAGCATAAAATACGTGAATCGTATAACAGTGGTCTCGAGTCCATTAGATTTCTTTTTTGCTATAGATTTTTTTTTGGAAAAGAAGGTGTGTATTTTAGGTTTGTAATTATGATGATGATGATGATGATGATGATGTTTGGCTACTCCCTATATAACAACAACAACAATAATAATAATAAAGTTGGTAGGGACCTTGGAGGCCTTCTATTCCAACCCCCTGTTCAGACAGGAATAATAATAATAATAATAATAATAATAATAATAATAATAATAATAATAATAATAATAATAATAATAAGAAGAAGAAGAAGAAGAAGAAGAAGAAGAAGTAGTAGTTGGAAGGGATCTTGTAGGTCATCTAGTCCAACCCCCTGCTCACCTGAGCCCCAAATTCCTGCTTAGGCAGGAAACCCTAAACCATTTCAGACACATGGCTGTCCAGTCTCTTCTTAAAAACTTCCAGTGTTGGAGCATTCACAGCTTCTGGAGGCAGGTTGTTCCACTGGTTAGCTGTTCTAAGTGTTAGGAAGTTTCTCCTTAGTTCTAGGTTGCTTCTCTCTATGGTTAGTTTCCATCCGTTGCTTCTTGTCCCGCCTTCGGGTGCTTTGGAGAATAGCTTGACTCCCTCTTCTTTGGGGCAGCCCCTGAGATACTGGAAGACTGCTATCATGTCCCCCCTCGTCCTTCTCTTCATTAGACTAGACCTACCCAATTGCAGCAACCTTTTTTCATATGTTTGATCCTCAAGTCCCCCAATCATCTTTGTTGCTCTTCTCTGGACTCTTTCCAGTGCAACTACAGGAGACAAGCTATTCCATTCATTGTTCTGCCAGGAAATTCCTCCTTAGTTCCAGGTTGCTTCTCTCCTTGATGAGTTTCCATCCGTTGCGTCTTGTCCTGCCTTCGGGCGCTTTGGAGAATAGCTTGACTCCCTCTTCTTTGGGGCAGCCCCTGAGATACTGGAAGACTGCTATCCTGTCCCCGCTCGTCCTTCTCTTCATTAAACTAGGCATTTCTGCAAACCCAGGCGAGTCTCCTCAAATGGACATCCAAGGCCACCGAGTTCTTTACATCTGTGACGTATTATTACCATACAGTATACTTAGAATGTGAAAGTCTTCCTGGTGTTGGGAACATTTTCACAATGCGGCTCTATTTATATCATTGTTTCTGGCCACCAAGTGACCCTTGGAACGTTCTTAGCAACGCCTCGGTTCTTTGCGAGCTTGTCAGCAGGAAAACGACTGCGCCGCTTTCGGCTTTAATAAGCAGATTTAAAGCACTCCGAGTGAAATCCATAACTGAGCTCCTACTGACAAACGACAGGGAGGATAGAGGGACCGGTCGGCTCCCAACCTTTGGCGTGGGAAATTTAGAGGGCTCCGAGAAACGTTCTAATGCATTCGGGAGAAACAACCTATGGGCCCCAAAACCTGGGATATTAAAAGAGGCCTGTTTTGACAATCTTGATTTACTTGGTGTCTTTGGACCTCCTCAGCAGAAAACTTCTTTAAATCAGAGTATTTCAATCTGTGGCCAGTATCCTATCTGCCTGCCTGCTTCCTACTTCTTTCTTTCTTTCTTTCTTTCTTTCTTTCTTTCTTTCTTTCTTTCTTTCTTTCTTCCTTCCTTCCTTCCTTCCTTCCTTCCTTCCTTCCTTCCTTCTTCTTTCTTTCTTTCTTTCTTTCTTTCTTTCTTTCTTTCTTTCTTTCTTTCTTTCTTTCTTTCTTTCTTTCTTTCTTTCCTCCTTCCTTTCTTCATCCTCCATCCCTCCCCCTCTTCTTCTTTTCTTCTTTCCTCCTTCCATCCCTCCCTGCCTCACTCTCTGCCTCTCTCCCCTTCCTTCCTTCCTTCCTTCCTTCCTTCCTTCCTTCCTTCCTTCCTTCCTTCCTTCCTTCCTTCCTTCCTTCCTTCCTTTCTTTCTTTCTTTCTTTCTTTCTTTCTTTCTTTCTTTCTTTCTTTCTTTCTTTCTTTCTTTCTTTCTTTCTTCTCCAGTGCAAGGCTTCTTAGACAGACTCCTGGCTGTTCTGCAAAACGGGATAAAGGTGTAGGAAAAGGCAGCTGTGTGTCCTTCATCTCAAACCGCTCGTCTTTCTTAAGGGATAACCGAGTTCTACTTTGAGTATGAACCGCTCCAGATAATCTCCCAGGACATTTGATTCGGGATGACAAGGTGGCTGTTTTGGGAACAATGACACTCTGCCGGTGCTCTAGAGGGAGAGGCTGGGGAATGGCGTTACATCAAAAGCTTTCAGCAGATCTGGAAAGGACGCAACCAACACAATGGTTTTTTGACACAATGCAATTGCTCAGGGATGCGGTACTTCTAATCGTGCTCCTATGTTCTAACCTACATTTCCATTATCACCACTTCCTGCCGTCTTTCTTTCCTCCCGATTTAAACCCCACATTCAAGCATTGGAGAAGGCTTAGTACAGGACACGGACACAATTACGCCCTGTAGTAAATATGTATGTCAGGCTAAAAAGGTGCCACAGCTGCCTGCTGCGTTTTGCTACCGGCTGCTAGACCTGTGGCAGTGCGCTTTGTTATGGCCGATTATTTTGTTATTATATTGTGTTGTGTTTGACATAAAAAAAACAAACACATCTGCTTTAGCTGGCAGACAAGTAAGTCCTTGACTTACAAACATTCATCTAGTGGCCGTTCAAAGTCACGACGGCAGTGAAAAAAAGTGACCCATAGCCGTTTTTCACACTTACGGCTGTTGCAGCCTCCCCGTGGGCATGTGAACAGAATTGGCAACCGACCCGTATTTACGACGGTCGCAGTGTCCTTTGCGACCTTCTGAGAGACAAAGTCAATGGGGAAGCCGGATTCACTTAGCAGCCATGTTACTGAACAACTGCAGTGGTTCACTTAGCAGCGGTGGCAAGAAAGGTCGTACAATGGGGCAAAACTCACTTAACGACCGTCTCGCTTAGTGATAGAAATGTTGGGCTCGATTGTGGTCGTAACTCGAGGACTAACCTGTATCCTTTCTGTAATTGTTCAGCATTCTCATCCTCCTTTCTCGATGCAAAATCCACAGTAGGAAAGCCCAGCGCTTGAGTTACATTTCAGCACCAAGGAGAGCAAGGCCCTGGCTACAATACCAGGAAATAAATCATTATATCAGAATACAACTGGAAGGGACCTTGGAGGTCTTCTAGTCCAGCCCCCTGGCCATGCAGGAGACACTCAACAAATGGCTGTCCAGTCTCTTCTTAAAAACCTTCAGTGATGGAGCACCCACAAGTTCTGGAGGCAATTAAATTAAATGTTCCCACCATAAATCTTATATACTCTGTTAGTTATGCCTTTGCTGCCTATCATAGTTATAGTAGTTTGCTCTGCTCTCGCAATTGGGAGGGGGGGGCTACATTAGGCATGCCAAGTCAGGGGTCTAGGCCAGGGGTAGGCAACCATGGCTCTTTTATGACGGGTGGACTTCAACTCCCAGAATTCCTGAGCCAGCATGACTCAGCTTGGAAACCTCTCCCTTTCCCCTCAGCGTGGCTGACTCAGGAATTCTGGGAGTTGAAGTCCACGAGTCAAAAAAGGGACAAGGTTTAATCCCCTCCCCCAAGCACTTGACTACTCTTAATCAGAATAGAGCTGGAGGGGACCTTGGAGGTCCTAGTCCAGGGGTAGGCAACCTTGGCTCTTTCATGACTCATGGACATCAACTCCCAGAATTCCTGAGCCAGCCACGCTGAGGGGGAAATGGAGAGGTTTCCAAGCTGAGCCATGCTGGCCCAGGAATTCTGGGAGTTGAAGTCCAAAGTCATGAGGGGGCCATAGTTCCTCCATGCTGGCTCAGTAATTCTGGAAGTTGAAGTCCACGAGTCATGAAGGGGCCATAGTTCCTCCATGCTGGCTCAGGAATTCTGGGAGTTGAAGTCCACGAGTCATGAGGGGGCCATAGTTCCCCCACGCTGGCTCAGGAATTCTGGGAGTTGAAGTCCACGAGTCATGAGGGAGCCATAGTTCCCCCATGCTGGCTCAGGAATTCTGGGAGTTGAAGTCCACAAGTCATGAAGGGGCCATAGTTCCTCCATGCTGGCTCAGGAATTCTGGGAGTTGAAGTCCACGAGTCATGAAGGGGCCATAGTTCCCCCACGCTGGCTCAGGAATTCTGGGAGTTGAAGTCCACGAGTCATGAGGGGGCCATAATTCCTCCATGCTGGCTCAGGAATTCTGGGAGTTGAAGTCCACCAGTCATGAGGGGGCCTTAGTTCCCCCATGCTGGCTCAGGAATTCTGGGAGTTGAAGTCCACGAGTCATGAGGGGGCCATAGTTCCCCCATGCTGGCTCAGGAATTCTGGGAGTTGAAGTCCACGAGTCATGAAGGGGCCATAGTTCCTCCACGCTGGCTCAGGAATTCTGGGAGTTGAAGTCCACGAGTCATGAAGGGGCCATAGTTCCCCCACGCTGGCTCAGGAATTCTGGGAGTTGAAGTCCACGAGTCATGAGGGGGCCATAATTCCTCCATGCTGGCTCAGGAATTCTGGGAGTTGAAGTCCACCAGTCATGAGGGGGCCTTAGTTCCCCCATGCTGGCTCAGGAATTCTGGGAGTTGAAGTCCACGAGTCATGAAGGAGCCTTAGTTCCCCCATGCTGGCTCAGGAATTCTGGGAGTTGAAGTCCACAAGTCATGAAGGGGCCATAGTTCCCCCATGCTGGCTCAGGAATTCTGGGAGTTGAAGTCCACGAGTCATAAAAGAGCCAAGGTTGCCTACTCCTGGTCTAGTCCAAGGTGGAGATCCAATGCAATGTCTTCTCCTTAGTCACCATCATCAGAGGCTTGCTTTCCAAGGGCTGCTGTTTCTCACAGTAGCTTAGGGCTGGAAGGGACTATGGAGGTCTTCTAGTCCAACCTTCTGCTCAAGGCACGAGTCCTTATATACCGTCTCAGACAAATGCATGTCTAACCTTTTCTTGAAAACCTCCTGGGCCATTGCAACCGAATCTCTGTTCAATCCCACTGTGCAATTTGTAAATTGTGAATGGTATCGATACGCAGAAGTGGCTATAATTCATTGTGCAATCATCAGTTTCATGAGCCTTGGATAAGTCCATCTGGAATTTTCAGAATCCTCTATTCATCCATTGTTGTTTCGATTTAAATCATATTTTAATCTGACTTTTTTTGGGGGGGGGAGGTGGAAATTAGAATAAATAAAGAGGTAAATGGGCTGTTCAATTACATTTCTAAAAATATGGAGTTTCCCATTTTATAAAAATCTTTGGTTCTTCCAAGCCTGGGGCTTAGCAAAAAGGGAAATCTTACACAAAGAAACTTATCCTCTTGATATTAAGAAATGGATTTGGGATATGAATTTATTTATTTATTTATTTATTTATTTATTTATTTATTTATTTATTTATTTTTATAAACCGCCCTTCTCCCGAGGGACTCGGGGCGGTGTACAGAATAAGGTATCCCTCACGTATTTTGAAAAGTCTCTCCATTTTAAAAATGAGAAGACGGAACCAGTATGTTTTTATGTGGCCTAGATTTAATAACAAGCTTCAGGAATGAATTAATTCCATAGTGATACCAATCAGTATAATATGCATCTTTTTCATTAATTCTTTTTTCCTCCATTCTACTATGTTTTATTCATTTGAATCACTATAATGAATGTTTTTTTTAAATAATCACCCTGTATTTTGTTGGTGCAATTTTTTTTTATTATTTAATGAAATAATTGATTTTTTTTTTGAAAAGAAGAGACTGCCTTTTTCCTTCAACTATTCAGATTTTTCCCACCTTAGAAAGTGCCTTGTAAAGCAACTGTTACAGAACAACCTGAGTCTGGAGACACAGAGTTTCAGTCTTAGCCTGAACCCCAAAAGTGTGGGGATGCACCCACTGAGGTGACCCAGTTGTGGGGTGTGTCAGCTGCCACAGAGTTAGCCAAAGACGTTAGCCCCAGCAACACACTCAAAGCTGTGAAAAGAAGGGCAAAGAAAATCCATTAGTTTTTGGCAAAAGTGAAGCGGATACAGGCGATTAGTCAAGTTAGGGCTATGTGACTGAGTGACTGTGGACCAATCACCAGCAGACTGTGAGTTCTAGTCCCGCCTTAGGGATGAAAGCTGGCTGCGTGACTCTGAGCCAATCACCAGTAAATTGTGAGTTCTAGTTCTGCCTTAGGGATATAAGATGGCTGGGTGACTTTGGGCCAATCACCAGGAGATTATGAGTTCTAGCCCTGCTGTAAGCATGAAATTCAGATGGGTGACTTTGGGCCAATCACCAGTAAACTGTGAGTTCTAGTTCTGCCTTAGGCACAAAAGCTGTCTGGGTGACTTTGGGCCAATCATCAGGAGACAGTGAGTTCTAATCTCACGTCAGACACAAAAGCTGTCTGGATGACTTTGGGCCAATCACCTGGAGACTGTGAGTTCTAGTTCTGCCTTAGGCACAAAAGCCGTCTGGGTGACTTTAGTCTAATCACCTGGAGACTGTGAGTTCTAGTTCTGCCTTAGGCACAAAAGCCGTCTGGGAGACTTTAGTCCAATCACCTGAAGACTGTGAGTTCTAGTTCTGCCTTAGGTACAAAAGCCGTCTGGGAGACTTTAGTCCAATCACCTGGAGACTGTGAGTTCTAGTTCTGCCTTAGGTACAAAAGCCATCTGGGTGACTTTAGTCTAATCACCTGGAGACTGTGAGTTCTAGTTCTGCCTTAGGTACAAAAGCCGTCTGGGTGACTTTAGTCTAATCACCTGGAGACTGTGAGTTCTGGTTCTGCCTTAGGCACAAAAGCCGTCTGGGTGACTTTAGTCTAATCACCTGGAGACTGTGAGTTCTAGTTCTGCCTTAGGTACAAAAGCCGTCTGGGAGACTTTAGTCCAATCACCTGGAGTTCTAGTTCTGCCTTAGGCACAAATGCCATCTGGATGACCTTG
The DNA here is from genome assembly GCF_947247035.1 of Vipera ursinii. Lineage (NCBI taxonomy): Eukaryota > Metazoa > Chordata > Lepidosauria > Squamata > Viperidae > Vipera > Vipera ursinii. The sequence continues at coordinate 6,057 of NW_028148215.1, read as the reverse complement.
GGCCAATCATTCTCTCTCAGCCCAACCCTACCTCATAAAGTAGTCGCTTTGAGCTGAGGGCTGGGTCCGCCATCTTGACTTTTTTTTTAACCCATCTTGATCTGGGATCTGCCTATTCTGGCACTTCCTGAATTTGAGATTTATCTTTTCAGAGTCTCTTGCGAAAACAAGGACCCTATTTCCTCCACTCTAAGTTTGTACCCTGCTTTGCGTTAGCCGGACGAACAATTTAACAATTTACAGACTTTTCAGTTTGTGATCCGAAGCCCACACTCTGTAGGTTTTGTGTGTTTTTTTTTGTGTGTGTGTGTAACTGGCAGCTCCGAATGGCGGACCTTAGATCCTTCAATCATGTTCTGAGGCTCCATTAATTAGTGCTCTTAAGGCAATTTGGAATCGGCAGATGAGAAACGCCAAACGATTGGGATCGGGTGGTGATTCATGCCACTTTGCCGAAGCCAGCAGCTCGGCATAATTTATGTTCTGCTCAGGCTGATAATTTGACATATGATAATGCGTATCATTCAAATTACGGCTTAATTTAGCAGAAATGAATATCGGAGTGTTAGTTCTATTTCTCCATCGGCCCCAATTAAGGGACGCTTGCTAAGAAAACCAGCCGTGTCACCCGGGAAGGAGGTTAAGCTTCCAAATGGAATTCTGGACACGGATCCGGATTGGGCCTAGTAGTTCGAGTCTGAGGTCATGTGAACGGTCCGCCAGTTCAGGGATGCAGTGTGTAAGCTAAGTGTTGGTGCACGCCTCTGAGAAAGTCTCGGCCTTTGTGTCTTCCGTTTTCAAAGGAAAGAAGATTGTAATTGGCTCATTTCTCGCAGACGTTTCATGACCAAACTAGGTAACATCATCAGTGCTAGCAGGGAGGAAGAGGAGGAGGAGGAGAAAGAGAAGGAGAAAAGGACATGAGTGCTAGTAAGGAGTGGGGGGGAGGAGAGGGACGGGGAGGAGGAGGAGGAGGAAAGAACTGTGGGGTCCTTGGTGCTCTCTAAGGTTGGTTGTTTCCTTGCAGACGTTTCATGACCCAACTAGGGAACGTCATCAGTGACAAAAGGGAGGAGGAGGAGGAGGAGGACGACGACTGTGGGGTCCTTGGTGCTCTTTGAGGTTGGTTGTTTCCTTGCAGACGTTTCATGACCCAACTAGGGAACGTCATCAGTGATAGAAGGGAGTGGGCAGGAGAAGGAGGACGAGGACTGAGGACTCCTTGGTGCTGGCTGAGCTTGACATTTCATTACAAAATTAGGTAACATCATCAGTGTATCATTATAGCACTGATGACATTCCCTAGTTGGGTCATGAAACGTCTGCAAGAAAACAACCAAGCTCAGAGAGCACCAAAGACCCCACAGTGGTCATGCTCCTCCTTCTCTCCTCCTCCTGTCCCCTCCTCTTTCACTCCTCCTTCTCTTCCTCCTCCTCTCTGCAAACCCCACCCCCTTCTAACGCTGATGATGTTACCTAGATGGGTCATTAAATGTCTGCAAGGAAACCAACCAAGCTCAGAGAGCACCAAGGACCCCACAGTCCTCCTCCTCCTCCTCCTCCTCCTCCTCCTCCTCCTCTTCCTCCTCCTCCTCCTCCCTTCCTGCACTGATGATGTTACGTAGTTGGGTCATGAAACGTCTGCAAGAAAACAACCAAGCTCAGAGAACACCAACGACCACACAGTCGTCCTCCTCCTCCTCCTCCTCCTCCTCCTCCTCCTCCTCCTCCTCTTCCTCCTCCTCCTCCTCCTCCTCCTCCTCCTCCTCCTCCTCCTCACTTCCTGCACTGAAACAACCAAGCTCAGAGAGCTCCAAGGACCCAAAAAATTCTCTTCCACTGATGTGTGATTGCTCTTAATTCTTCACTTGTCTTTCCTCCAGGTACCTTCTGGGAAGCATGGACTGGCAACTTTGGGGACTGGCTCTCTCTCTCCACGTGGCTTTCTCAGCTTCTTGGGACTGTGTCTCTTGGTGTTCCCTGTGTGTCCTTCACAGCCAGGATGAGGAGAAGCCCATCAACCCTCTAGTAAGTTACAGCAGAGGTTGGCCACAACACTGTTTTGCCAAGGGTCAAGACAGGGATCAGGTGCCCGGGCAATTGGTTCTGTTGGATCTAGAAACACTAAGCACACCGGTAAATAAAGAGATTGTACAAGCTTTGTTATATTATGCTATGCTTTTCATTCTGTTTGCTCAGACAGAGTTAAAAGCATAACATAAAAAGCAGATACTGTATATGTTATATACATATTTACATGTCCCCTATACTGACTCTGCAATTGAGGGAGAATAGAATAGAATAGAATAGAATAGAATAGAATAGAATAGAATAGAATAGAATAGAATAGAATAGGATAGGATAGGATAGGATAGGATAGGATAGGATAGGATAGGATAGGATAGGATAGGATAGGATAGGATAGAAAATATAGAATGGAATGGAATGGAATGGAACGGAACAGAACGGAACGGAATGGAACGGAACGGAACAGAACAGAACAGAACAGAATAGAAAATATAGAATGGAATGGAACAGAACAGAACAGAACAGAATAGAATAGAATAGAATAGAATAGAAAATATAGAATGGAATGGAATGGGATGGGATGGGATGGAATGGAAAAGAATAGAATAGAATCATGGAATAGAATAGAATAGAATAGAATAGAATAGAATAGAATAGAATAGAATAGAATAGAATAGAATAGAATAGAATAGAATCATGGAATAGAATAGAATAGAATAGAATAGAACAGAACAGAATTATATTAAATGTTTTAAATAAGGGGTCTTCAAACTTGGCCCTTGTATGACTTGTGGACTTCAACTCCCAGAATTCCAACACGCCAAGCCTCGATTGACAAGCCATCATAGTTAAATCCAAGCAAAATCACGTTATTTCACAGTGGTTGCGTGAACTAGGCTTATCTGAGCAGGGCCTTGCGTGACTTGTGCATTTGGCTTCTTGTGTTTACAGCAGGGGTCTTCAAACCTGGCCCTTTTTTGACTTGTGGACTTCAGCTGCCTGGCTGAGGAATTCTGGGAGCTGAAGTCCACAAGTCATAAAAGGGCCAAGGTTGAAGACCCCTGACTTACTGTATGCAGGATGTGGAATTATGGGATTCGGAGTCCCCCGCCCTTTAAAGTTGCCAACATTGAAAAACATTGCTCTAGAAATTTAGGAGAGTGAGTATTGTGGTGCCCTTTGAAAACATTGGAAAGGGATTGGTAAAAATGTCTACAAATTATGTAAATGTAGACTCAGTCATCCAGGCCAAAAGCGTGGAAAAAAAGTTTAAATCGGGGCAGCCCGACCAAAGTTTATTAAATGGAGATGTTTCGTTACTCATCCAAGTAACTTCTTCAGTCAAAATGAAGATTTTTGGTTAAGCAAGAGGGTCAGAGAGTCCTTGGAACAAAATAACCTTTTAATTAACCTACTGGCCTGGATGATTGAGTCTACATTTACATATTGCATTTCATTTTGGGGAGAGACGCCTGCAAGAGTCTAGTTCATTCCAACGAATCTCTGACTCTGCCTAACCCAAAATTTCCATTTTGACTGAAGAATTTACTTTGACGAGTATCAAACATCTCTTTTTAATAAACTTTGGTCCTATCGCCCTTGGAGGTCATCTAGTCCAACCCCCTGATCAGGCAGGAAACCCTATACCATTTTCAGACAAATGGCTGGGCAGTCTCTTCTTGAAAACTTCCAGTGTTGGAGCATTCACCGCTTCTGGAGGCAGGTTGTTCCACTGATTAATTGTCCTCATTGTCAGGAAATTTCTCCTTAGTTCCAGGTTGCTTCTCTCCTTGATGAGTTTCCATTCGTTGCTTCTCATCCTGCCTTCAGGCACTTTGGAGAATAGCTTGACTCCCTCTTCTTTGGGGCAGCCCCTGAGAGATTGGAAGGCTGCTATCGTGTCCCCCCTCATCCTTCTCTTCATTAAACTAGACATCCCCAATTCCAGCAACCGTTCCTTGTATGTTTTTAGCCTCCAGTCCCTTAAATCATCTTTATTGCTGTTCTCTGCACTCTTTCTAGTGTCTCAACGTCTTTTTTACATTGTGGTGACCAAAACTGGATGCGGGATTCAAAGCGTGGCCTTACCAAGGCCTTGTAAAGCGGTATTAAGAAGCCCAGCCCAGCAGCCAAAGCTGTTCATTTGATGCCGCCGTACATATTTAAAAAGAGGAAGGGTTTAATTGTACGGTCAGAGCCACCATTTTGAATTTTTCTGAGCTCCCCTGCCTGCAGGAGTTTCAGATGGGTGGAGAAACACGCTGCAGGAGACCCCATCCTCACCAATAGCATCCTTGGCTATCTTGGCCACAAGAAAGAAAGTTCAAAATTAAACCCCACTCTCCCCACCCCCACCCCCCCAAAAAAAATTGGAAAGAAATTCTCCAGCATCCTGAGAATCAAGTAGAAACTGGGAAGCTGGTTTGAAAGAGAGGGAAGCTGCCAATGCAGGAGCTCAATAAAGAAATAAATTACAGGTTGACTTGCAACCACAACGGGACCCCAAATTTCTGTCGCTAAGCAAGTCACTTGTTAAGTGAGTCCGGCTCCGTTTTACAACCTTCCTGGCCACAGTTGTTAGGTGAATCCCTGCAGTTTTTGAGTTAGTCAGACGGTTGTTAAGCGAATCTGGCTTCCCCCAGGGACTTTGGTCCTCCGACGGTCGCCAAAAAGGATCGCATGACGCTACAACCGTCGTAAATACGGGTCAGTTGCCAAGCGGCTTGATTTTTGACACCTGACCACGGGGGATGCTGCAGTGGTTGTTTAAGAGTGAAAAACCAGTCCTAAGTCCCTTTTTTCAGCGCTGCTGTAACTTCAAACGGTCGCTAAATGAACGGTCGTAATTCGAGGACTGTCTGTAATTCTCTTGGCTGTTTTTTTTTCCACCCGCAGCACTGCACTTTGGGGTGCCAAGGTAGCTTGGGGTCCAGTGTGGAATGGAGGAAATGTGAGGGTGTCCTCTTGGTCTTAACTTCCTTTCCGACGGAGGAGGACGACACTGGCAGATCCCAGGTGAGTGTGAAAAGGTGTTGATACACACACACACACACACACACACAGAGAGAGAGAGAGAGAGAGAGAGAGAGAGAGAGAGAGAGAGAGAGAGAGAGAGAGAGAGAGAGAATATTCAAAGCTGACAAGATTTAGGGAGATAACTGCAGGGGTAGGCAACCTTGGCTCTTTTATGACTCGTGGACTTCAACTCCCAGAATTCCTGAGCCAGCCATGCTGAGGGGAAAGGGAGAGGTTTACAAGCGGAGCCATGCTGGCTCAGGAATCCTGGGAGTTGAAGTCCGCAAGTCATGAAGGGGCCATAGTTCCCCCATGCTGGCTCAGGAATTCTGGGAGTTGAAGTCCACGAGTCATGCGGGGGCCATAGTTCCCCCATGCTGGCTCAGGAATTCTGGGAGTTGAAGTCCACGAGTCATGAGGGGGCCATAGTTCCCCCATGCTGGCTCAGGAATTCTGGGAGTTGAAGTCCACGAGTCATGAAGGGGCCATAGTTCCCCCACGCTGGCTCAGGAATCCTGGGAGTTGAAGTCCGCGAGTCATGAGGGGGCCATAGTTCCCCCATGCTGGCTCAGGAATTCTGGGAGTTGAAGTCCACGAGTCATGAGGGGGCCATAGTTCCCCCATGCTGGCTCAGGAATCCTGGGAGTTGAAGTCCACGAGTCAGGAGGGGGCCATAGTTTCCCCATGCTGGGCTCAGGAATTCTGGGAGTTGAAGTCCACGAGTCATAAAAGAGCCAAGGTTGCCTACCCCTGGCTTAGTAAGAGGGCTCGTCTGAAAAGCAGTATGGCGCTTTTCGGCCAAACACTAGAAATAAATGCTGATTTTCAGCAAAGCCATTGTAAAACATGAGCACAGGACGCTGTGCACACACGAAACCATGTGTGTTGTGTTGCTGAGTGCCCAAAGTGTGGTTATATCATCCTGGAGGATGCGTGTGTGAAACAATCGGAAATTCTGAACCGATTTGTAACCCAACCTGAGAAGCCTCATTGAGGGCCGCTGCTCTGCTTGCC
>NW_028148216.1:15000-22500 GCF_947247035.1 Vipera ursinii | reverse complement strand
AGATAGATAGATAGATAGATAGATATAGATATAGATATAGATATAGATATATAGATATAGATATAGATATAGATATAGATAGATATAGATATAGATATAGATATAGATATAGATATAGATATAGATATAGATATAGATATAGATATAGATATAGATATAGATATAGATATAGATATAGATATAGATATAGATATAGATATAGATATAGATATAGATAGATAGAAATAGAAATAGAAATAGAAATAGAAATAGAAATAGAAATAGAAATAGAAATAGAAATAGAAATAGAAATAGAAATAGAAATAGAAATAGAAATCAGTAACAATAGAATTCCAATATGGCAGAAGAAGGCTTAAGTTGTGCCTGGCAACTTTCTGAGTTTTAATAAGTAGGATGGCAATCCATGACATTTTCTGCCATATTTATCATATTCCATGTAAAAGGATCTTCTTGTTCCACCATGGTGGAGGATCATTGTAATTTAAACTATATTTCCAAAGCTTACTCTGTGAACCATAGGTTATTTCACATTTAAGAATAATATTTTCTACCGAGTTCTATTTTGATGTGGCATTTTGCATACGAGTCTTGGCACCTGCTGAAGCCTGAATTCAAGAGAAAATTGGAACATAAATCTTGATTCCTTTTCCAGTAGCAGTGAACTTTTTTTTTACTTTAGCATCTGGATTCCTTTTCTTTGCAATTTCGATGAACTTATTCTGCGTCTGAGTTGTATGTAATAGCTCCAACTAGGCAGGCCTCAACGAGATATTTTCTAATTTATTTATTGTGCCTCCATTTGTAACTCATTTATGATTGCCACTGCATTGGATCTGAAGTGCTGTCTAACAAGAAAGAATAATTATGCAAATAAAAAAAATAGTTCTTTCAACACTTTGGAAAACAGCCACACATATAATTGTTTAAAGTAAGCACAAAGGATCAGCTAATTCTAGAATAGTTTAGCATCTGCTAACAAATTTAGGCTGGGAAAGCTGTATTTATTGTAGATCTGTAAATACTCTGGAACTTGGCAGATGGTGCTTTTATAGCACAGAGCACGGATAGGAAGGAAGTCGGAGTGGAAGAAAGGGGATGAGACTAATTTTGATGGGCAAAACCATTGTTTTACAACTTGTAATGAAGACGTTGTAACCTTTTTGTGATTTCACATGTTTCATGCTTTCAGTGCCTATTACCTTCGCAAATCTGACTCCCACGGCTGGCACATGAGTAATGATCTGCTCAGAAGATGGGCATTTTAGTAACAGAAGAACGGAGTTGGAAGGAAACTGCTCAAGTAAGAGACCCTATATCATTTCAGACAAATGGCTGTCCAGTCTCTTCTTAAAGACTTCCAGTGTTGGAGCATTCATAGCTTCTGGAGGCAGGTTGTTCCACTGGTTAATTGTTCTCACTGTTAGGAAGTTTCTCTATAGTTCTAGGTTGCTTCTCTCCTTGGTTAGTTTCCATCCGTGGCTTCTTCTCCTGCCTTCAGGTGCTTTGGAGAATTGCTTGATTCCCTCTTCTTTGTGGCAGCCCCTGAGATACTGGAAGGCTGCTATCATGTCCCCCTGCGTCCTTCTCTTCTGAACCTTTACAGAATATAGAATAACAGAGTTGGAAGGGACCTTGGAGGTCTTCTAGTCCAACCCCCTGTTCAAGCAGAAAGGCCTATGTCATTTCAGACAAATGGCTGTCCAGTCTCTTCTTAAAATCCTCCAGTGAGGGAACATCCACAACGTCTGGAGGCAATCCGTTCCACTGGATAACTGTTCTCATTGTCAGGTAAATTTCTCCTCAGTTCTAGGTTGTTTCTCTCCTTGGTTACTAACCAGCTAACCAATTTTGAAGGTGAGGGGATAGTCAAGGTTGGACCCAACAATTGGTTTCAAATTCCAGAGCTTGCAAACAGGCAAGCAAAAGGCAGAGGATCTTGTGCAGGATATGGAATGCAGAAAGCTTGTCTGTAAAGAGCAGGATCTACCACTTTTAGGCTGACAGTTCTAAGAAGATGGTCAGATGTGAGGATAGTCCACTCTGGAATGTTTGCAAGTGCATGTACCTCAAGGGGATGGCTGGGAAAGCAGATAAGCACACCATAATTGTATCAATCTGACATATCATAATGAAACCTTCTGATTTACTTGTTACTTGTTCTTTCACCCTTGTAATGCATTCTAAGTGCTCAAACAGCAACCTCAGGCATTTACGATATCTGCCTTTCCCCCCCCCAAAAAAAAAGCTGGTTATAAAACATTTAATTTGTGACATTGCAGTAGTTCCTGCATTATGTTTAAGGAAAACACACATCCTTTCCTTACCATGCTGGGATACAGCAAACAGGATATAAAATAGCTAACTAAAATTCAGTCCAAACTGTGCAATTAATAATAATAATAATAATAATAATAATAATAATAATAATAATAATAATAATAATAATAACAACAACAACAACAACAACAACAGCAACAACAATAATAATAACAACAACAACAACAGCAACAGCAACAGCAACAACAACAGTAATAATAATAATAATAATAATAATAATAATAATAATAATAATAATAATAATAATAATAATAATAATGTGTGGATACTGGCTGCGACAGTAGCTGAAGACGGTCATATAGAACATAAAGAACTAGAAAAAAAATCACAAAATGCAAAGACCTGCAAAAAGAAGTAAAATGACTGTGGCAAAAAAAAATAAATGCTGTCAATACTTATAGGTGCCTTGGGTGCAATCCTAAAACATCTGGAGTATCGTTGAACACCATCGGCATTGGCAATGTCACCATCAGTCAGTTGCAAAAGGCAGCTTTACATGGAACAGCTTACATCCTGGAACGATATCTTTAACACTATCAAACCTCAAGTTCTGCTTATCCTTTGGAAGGAATTGATTAGGTGGATAAAAATTCCGAATCCAGTCTCAACAGCCAGCTGACTATGAAATAAAAAGTTTACACTACCCCAGTTCCAGTCTACATCTTTAATTTAATCACTAGCCGGTAACAGAAATTGAGATAAGCTTTATAGAATGAATACATGCTGAGTTCAGCAAATGAAGAACATCTTACAGCAAAGTGCAAGAAATGTGTTTAATGGAGATCCATGGGCATAGGAAACAGATATAATACAATCATAAGATTGTAATATACTGCTCAAAAAATAAAGGGAACACAAGATAAGACATCCTACTGTTAAATACAGTACGTTGTGTTGTTTAAGTGTTCCCTTTATTTTTTTGAGCAGTATATAATATCTAGAGCCAGTGGTGACACAGTGGTTAGAATGGAGTATTGCAGGCTAACTCTGCTCACTGCTAGGAGTTCGATCCTGAGCAGTTCATGGTTGACTCAGCCTTCTATCCTTCCAAGAACAGTAAAATGAGGACCCAGGTTGTTGGGGGCAATAGGCTGATTCTGTAAACTGCTTAAAGAGGGCTGTGAAGCACTGTGAAGCAGCATATAAGTCTACGTGCTAGTGCCATAAGAGGTATTTTTTTTATCCATGCAATATTATTATTAGAGTATGTGCGCCTCCACATCCCAACTAAGCATCAGAAATAAAGCAAGTATGATTCATCCCTTCAATCCCTAAACTCCCCTAATCATCCCTGCTTTTCCTCTACAATCATTTATTTTCCCTTGCTTCCACGTTTAATTTCTGCTAAATCTGCTTAGGTGCAGATACATCTTTTGCTGCACATATCCTTTAAAATATGCTTCCTATTAAGTATAATTTGATATAGGTTTTAATAGGTTGCAATCTGAATATTGTCTGTATCCCAGGACATACTGAAGAATTACTTATTCTCCTTGGAAGCTCTAAAGTGTTCCAAAGAAAGCTTGCTTATAATTATTCAAAAGTTCATTAAAGTGTTCCTCAAACAACATGTACAGAAAAAAGCACTTATTCTCAGCATTAAGGAAACTTTTAATTGGTGTAAATGCTGATAGAGCAACCCAGACTTTTTTTCTTAGAAAAAGCATACACCAACAATGAAAACATTCATTATTTAACTGTAACATTTATTGTTACCTCTTTTTAGTTTGTTTGTGGCACTTCTGAATCCTTGCATACATATGCTATTGTTCAAAATTAGAATCCTATGGCATGAGTCTGCTAATTAATGTTCTGTGACATTCAGTACAATTTTGATAAAATGCTAAATTTCCTAATGCTTAAAGGAGAACATAAGTAAATTTCTGTTGGCATTGCTCTATATTCTCCTCCTGCTCCTCCTGCTCCTGCTCCTGCTCCTGCTCCTGCTCCTGCTCCTCCTCCTCCTCCTCCTCCTCCTCCTCCTCTTCTTCTTCTTCTTCTTCTTCTTCTTCTTCTTCTTCTTCTTCTTCTTCTTCTTCTTCTTCTTCTTCTTCTTCTTCTTCTTCTTCTTCTTCTTCTTCTTCTTCTTCTTCTTCTTCTTCTTCTTCTTCTTCTTCTTCTTCTTCTTCTTCTTCTTCTTCTTCTTCTGTTCTCAAAAACTAACCAAGGAGATAAGCACCTGATACTAAGGTTGGCAGTGAGAACAATAAACCAGCTTGCCTTCAGGAGTTGTGGGCACTTCATCATTAGAGGTTTTCAAGAAGAGATTGGACAGCCATTTATCCCGAATGGTATAAGGCAGTGGTAGGCAACCTTGGCTCTTTTATGACTCGTGGACTTCAAGTCCCAGAATTCCTGAGTCAGCATGGCTCAGCATGGCAACCTTTCCCTTTCCCCTCAGCATGGCTGGCTCTGGAATTCTGGGACTTGAAGTCCACAAGTCATAAAAGAGCCAAGGTTGCCTACCCCTGGTATAGGGCCTCCTGCCTGAGCAGGGGATTTCACTAGAAGATCTCCAAATTCCCTTCCAACTCTGATACTCTGTTAGTTGTCAGATTCACATGTTACCAGTGGCATCATACAGAACAATTTGGGGGGTTGGGGAAATCTTCCACTAGTTATTTCAGAAATCTTTGGTGGTTTTAACAGAACATGCCCGATTAAATTGGCTCTTTATTGGTTATGATTCTTTTGTGATACATTTTTTCCTAGATTTTTCAAACCATCTTCTAAGACTTCACACGAAGTTCCTGAGAGCTTATTATTAAGAACTGGAAAAGTTACAACTGTAACCTCTCTTTTGAGAACCCCAAATTTTAAATAAGCTCTGAGATCCCTGTATATAATCGCAAAACCTTTATCTGCTACTCATCTGTAACCACTGTCCTCCAAATTTTGGCTTCTTCTCTTGTGCGGGGCAGCATTATCATGAATCAACATCACACCGGAAGTGGTGCCGTTGAAAATCCCGCCAAATGTGAAGATGCCAAAGGAGTAACTACTACTAAAGTTCATGGAGCGTGGTTCGACCATCAATTCAGAAGTTTACTGTGAAAAGTTACAAAAACTCAGATGAGCCATCCATAACAAGCGTTGGACCATACTGACATCCAGTGTGGTGTTGGTTCATGACAATGCTCGTCCACACACCGCTAGACGCAACCAAGAATTTTGGAAGCAGTTCTGTTGGGATGTTTTTGATCATCCCCCCTTACAGTCCAGATTTGGCACCAAGCGACTACTACTAAGGAAATTCAAACCTTGTAAGACTTTATGACAAGTGCCTCCATTTGAATGGTGCTTATGTCAAAAAGTAATGTAATGTTGTAGCTTTCAAATGTGCGTAATAAAAGTTCTGCATCTGCGAGCGTCTGACATTGATCACCAAACAGAGGTTTACTTCTGAATTGCCCTCGTATTTATATATTCAATGATGTTATTCTCTTCACTTTCTGCAGTGTTTTGCCGCACCACATATTCTTTAACCCAGTGGTTAGGATGCAATATTGCAGGCTGACTCTGCTCATTGCCAGGAGTTTGATCTTGACCGACTCAAGGTTAGCTCAGTCTTCCATCCTTCTGAAGTAGGTAAAATGAGAACCCAGATTGTTTGGGACAATATGCTGACATTTATAAGCTGTTGAGATAGGGCTGTAAACAGTGGTGGGATTCAGCCGGTTCGCACAGGTTCGGCAAAACCGGTAGCTAAATTTTGTTGAGTTCGGAGAACCGGCTGAATGCACACTGCTTCTGAAAGTCAATTCTAGGCCTGGGAGGCCTGGAGGAGACCGCCCAGGCCTAGAACAGCCCACCTGAAGTGCATGGATGCTACTTACAGAAGTCCGTTCTGGGCCTCAGAGGCCCAGGCCTGCATCTATGCAGAGAACTGGTTGTTCAGGTATTTGAATCCCACCACTGGCTGTAAAGCTCTGTGAAGTAGTATGGTATATAAGTCTAAGTGCTATTGTTATTGCTATACAAGAAGAACACTGTTATGTGATAGGTTACATCATCTTCAGAACTGGCCAAGAGGGCAAAAAACTGGACAGGTTACATTTCAAAGTGTTACAGCTTACAGTGAATCATTACAATATTAATGCAAAATAAAATATAAAACCAACTGAACATTAACAATGTGAAACTTTATGATTTTTTTTTACACCTAACAATTCCCAAATGTTAAAAAAAAAACAAAAAAACCCTGAAGATTCTCTTCTTGTCCAGGCATAAAAGAAAATTCTTTTTCAGGAACAAAATGGTCCTTTTCACATTTGAGCTGTGTATTCTCTGTAATAATAATAATAAAAATATATAACAAAGGATAGATTTGAACTCTTCATAATGTTTCTGTGTTTCATTAATATTTATGTACTAGTCTGCTGTCTTATTTTTTTTAAAAAAAATGCAAACACCTATAAAACGACTTTGAACAAAGTGTCCTACATTCTTTATGTACCTTTCTGAATGCACAAATTTCTAGACAGCATCATCAAAAATAAATCTAACAGAATGAGCAAGAGAAGTGAGAAGGAGGCCACATTGAGGATGATTGCATTTGTCTCTTAAATTCATTAAGAACCAACTTAGCTGAAAGGAAATAATCTCCAGCAATATGCAGAGTGTTGGAAAACGTTATACTTTAAAGATACATATTGCTGGGATTTGTTTTTCCCCACTGAACGGACCATTTTTTTTTCTTAAGCTTTTCTGATCAAAGGCTAGCAGCTTAATATGCCGGGAAAGTGAACTCCATATGTAACACCAAATCCTCAATGCAAAGATAAACATTGTTCTGATTGAAGCAATTGCCTCAGAAGCTAAGGTACTTCTAAAGAGATTTTTGTCAGCTGCAAGAAAGAGACAGAGAGAAAACTTTATTTTCGGTATTAGCACATCCGTTAATCCTTTATTATTTTCGGTCAAATAGAAGGACTTGCAGTGCAGAGGTGAGATATTTTCAAGACTGGAGTTACATCTGCGTTCTCACTAATTAAACATGGACTCTAGCCTAATTTCAAAAGCCCTTGGCAAGTCTGTACTTCAGATCTCTGGAAAACAGCCATCCATCTCTTCCTCAACAGTTTGCTTTCTGCAAAGGGAAAGAAAGAGAAGCGGGAGCTTAAAGAAGGTGTAGGATAATCTAGCCAAAGGAAGACCTAAAGA
>NW_028148216.1:2500-12500 GCF_947247035.1 Vipera ursinii | reverse complement strand
AAAGCAGAAGAAAAAAATGAGAAGGATTACAGTAATACAGACATACTACGTGGGTAAATATCCTTAGACATAAGACAACACTGCGGTCCTTGGGGATTTGGTAGAGTGCTCAGTTCCTATTTTAAGCTCAGAGAGCACCAAGGACCACACAGTTCAACCATGAGTTACAAATATTCTCTTCTCCAGCTTTTATTCTAAGCCTACCCAGGAAGATAAGGGTAAAACTGTTAATTGGCCAACTATGTGGAGTTGGTTGCATGGAAAAATAAAATGAAAACTGGAACTATTTGAGGTCAGCTGTCCATGCGTTCACCATCTCTGAACCTCACAATAGGCTTGAACACACTCTGCTTGAAAGGTGACTTCCTCCATTGTTTTTTTTAATCCTTTAAAGTTAATTCTCCATTGAGCAAGACAATGTGGAGAAACCTATAATATTGAAATAACTATTGCCATTATAACATAACTCATTAGTTTTCCTACTAATTTTGAAAGGAAATACCGATTCATAGAATGATTTCAAACATTAAATTATACTTCAGGAGGAAGTTCTATGCTTAGGGACCTGGAAAAATGCTTCATTGCCTCCTCTTTAAAAAGGCCCTACAGCGTTCCGTGTGCCTTTGGCGTCTAGTCATGCCAGCCACACGACCACGGAGACATCCTCGGACAAGCGCTGGCTCTTTGGCTTTGAAACGGAGATGGGCACCGGCCCCTAGAGTCAGAAACGACTAGCACACATGTGCGGGGGAACCTTTACCTTTACCTTTACTTGCTATAGCAGGGTCTGCATTAGTCTCTCTGAGTTCATAGCATGGAGTCCTCTAAATCACTATATTGCAAATATAAGGTCTTTATGTTAAAGTTGCAGGGCACGGTGAAATGCAATTGGGTTAGATTTAGATTTATCTATCTACGGGCCATGCATTATCTACTATTTAGAGATAACCTGTCCTATCCTTGTTTCATCTAAGCATCTCCGAAATGCTTGATAGCTGCAAAGACCCTGAAATCCCTTTTCATCTCTCTGGCTAGAAAGCACTAAAAGTGAATAAATCAGAGGATGTTGCATGCCGTATTCGCCCACTTTCTCATTCCACAAACACTCATTGGCAGGCAAACTCCAAAGGTCATATTTAATTTACTACAAAGCACAAATGCTGAGTGCATCATCAACATGCTTAATTTCCCTTGGTCTAATTGGCCTGCAGAGTACCTCACAGCCAGCAAGTGTGAAATGGAAATAAATCTGTTACCAAATAGAAAGATGGTTTAATTTTACAGCCATTTCATCAGACGCTTCCCGTGATGGACAAGACAAGAAATACTCCATATGGAACAGAGGAAGACAGCATCTCTGTGCAATCATGTGGAGAGGCCACTGGTGGGCCTCCATTATCACTGCTGTGCCTCCAAGTGGTTTGCTACCGATGGAGTTTGATAACATCATCAGTTTCACATTGAGCTGATTTTTGCAACTAGAGATGGGAAAGCAGTTCTGGCTAGAACAGAGGTCCCCAACCTTTTGGAGAGAGGTTTTTCCACAGACTGGAAGGGACATGGTCTTTGGTGCTGCCTGCATCCTGAGAATAAGGCTTTGCTTGTTTGTGCGGCACAGTTCCTGGCATGCCGTGGCTTGGTACCGGTCCACGGACTGGGGGTTGGGGACCCCTGGTCTATATGACTTTCCAGGTGTAAAAAAATGCCAAGCATTGTTTGTTTGTTTTGAACCTTCATTCTTCAGACTTGGATCTCCTGGTGATCTTCCAATCAAATAGTTACTATTTAGATGGGAGAGGTCCAGGAAAGCCAAAACTGAAGATGCAGGCCATGAGAACATTTTGAAACGAGACAATTGGCAAGCTTCTAGATTGCAAAGTTTTCATGTAATGTGTTCCTGTAATAAGAAGGAAGGAGGGAAGGAAGGAAGGAAGGAAGGAAGGAAGGAAGGAAGGAAGGAAGGAAGGAAGGAAGGGAGGGAGGGAGGGAGGGAGGGAGGGAGGAAAAGGAAACTTCATATATACCAACAGTTCCTGGAAAATGTGGCCAGCACCATGATGTTTGGAGAGTTTTACTTCTAACATTTTGACCAAAATGGGAGCAAGAACCTTCAAATGAAAGAGTCGCATCCAGGATTGTATCTAAAGAGAGCTAAGAGGTAGTGTCTAACTTTTTTTAAAAAGGTAATTTTATTCTTGGGTATCCTTATGTCATATTTGGATCTGAATAGCAGTGGCTTGCTTGCCACTTTGGTTATATATTTAGAATGAAATTCTAGGATACTTGTGAAGGGGATCAGTTACTCAGATTCCTGTTTCCAAAACCAAGGAAGAGTTTTGACCTCAGAGGGAGAAAGCTGCTACTGGATCTGATTGTAAGAATCTATGTTGTACTTGTTGTAGAGCAGTGCCTCACAAACTTTTCTATACCCCGCACCCCTAGAACGCTTCTGATATATTCTCACACCCCTTACAAAAGTTCAAAATAACGACAACGGATTATGCATATACACTATAATTTTGCAAACCCAATTTTTTGCACCCCCTGGAATATCGTCTCACACTCCCGGTTGGGAACCCCTGTTCCAATCTAAAGAAAGGTATTGGAAAGGCCAAAATAGGAGAAGGTAGACTGAGGCACAGAATATAAGGAGTTACTGAAACATCTCCCAGTTTCCAGCTTTCTGCCCCGAGGCAATGCAAAAACTCAAACAGAAACAGAAAAAGATAAAACTTCTCTTTGAGTTTCAGAGCATTAAACTTTAAAAAAATATGAAAATAAATAAATTCAATAACCATAAAGCATGTTGGGGGAAAGCAAGGTGCCTATTCTTAGATAGAATTTCACTGGATAGGAAAATTAAAGGCGCTGCATCAAGGTTATGTTTAATTAAGGCAACATCCAGATGGTTTGGATTAAGCATCACTTTATAGATACCAAATTTGGACTCACATGTCCAACAGTGTGGTATTGTCATGTCTTCTCTCCCCTTCTCTCTATAATCTGCAAAGAAATTGTTCTGTGAAAGTAAAGTGCATCCCAAAATATTAATTCCCCTTATGTGTATGGAAGAATACTGCATTTTGATTTTTTGAGATCAAATTCATTTTGGCGTTCCCGTTCTCTCCTCAGTCACATTTGTTGACACAGTTACCTGCAAATGAATTTGAACTTGCTTTGTTTGTCTTTCATGAGAGAGAATGAAAAAGATAATGTTTAACTTCAAATGAACATTTTTCTTTGTTGAGGTTCTTCAAAACCTCTGAACTCTATTTAGACTTTTCAGTGTGAGCTCTCCTTTCAGCTCCATCATTTGCTTTGAAACACCCACAATGTTGGGCCTTTTGTAAGAGACTCTCAACTTTCCAAATATTGACTCAAACTTGGATCTAAGTCTCTAAGTGAAGAACAAGGAAATAAATCCAATAGATATATAAAAAAAAACACAAAGGTCCGATGAAGATAAGGCGGCCTACTCAAAAGTGTTGGCCAAATTGTCCTCTATGTAGGAAAAGAGGAAACACGTGCAATAGAGATTACATTTTGCTTCTTTGATCTTGAAAAACACAAGTTACATAGTTTCCCACTTTCTTCAATATCTGTGCAGGTTCTCAGTCATCCAGGTCATGGTTGTCCCAAAGCTGCTTTTTCAAGTGGCAACTGGGCTTTCTTTGTTTTTCCTTGAAGATATTTTGCTTCTCAGAGCTTCTTGGATGAGAAGCGAAATGTCTTCAAGGAAAAACAAAAGAAAGTCCAGTTGCTGCTTCCTGTCACCAGAAACGAATTTCTGAAAATGTGCTGACACACATCAGTCTAGGTCTGCCAGCAAATGTGATGGCTACTATACGACAGGAAGCCAAAAAAACTTGCAAAGCTGTCCTGAAGTGATAGAGAGACCTAGAACCAAGACCTTGAAATTCTGCCACCACCAATTTCCAACAACTGCAGATAGTTCTTGGCTTACAAGCACAGTTGGGACAAGAATTCCTGTTGTTAAGCAAACAGGTCCTTCCTGTTTTTACAACTTTCTTTCTTTCTTTCTTTCTTTCTTTCTTTCTTTCTTTCTTTCTTTCTTTCTTTCTTTCTTTTTCTTTTTTGCCATGGCTGTTAAGCAAATCACTGCATTTAAGTCAATACACAGCCATTAATCAAATCCAGATTCTCCCATTGACTTGACTGTCTGGGAAGGTTGCAGATGCTGATCGTGTGACACACACACACACACCCAAATGTGTTGACTCTCATAAATATATGCCTATTGTCATAAGTACCGAATGACTGTGGGGATGCTGCAATGGATGCAAGGGTGAATATTGGCTGAAAGTCACTTTTTCCAGTGTTGTTGTAATTTCAAACACTCACTAAATGAATGGCCAAGAACTACCTATATGGTCTAAGGCTGTCCCACACTTAGACTGGAAAATATATGCAGAAGGGACAATTTTCCTTTTATTTTCACTTTTATACTATTTTTAAAAAACTCATATCCCATGGAGGAAGCCAACTAGGCTAGGCTAGACTAGACTAGACTAGACTAGACTAGACTAGACTAGACTAGACTAGACTAGACTAGACTAGAATAGAATAGAATAGAATAGAATAGAATAGAATAGAATAGAATAGAGCTAGAAGGGACCTTAAAGGTCTTCTAGTCTAGCCTCCTATTCAAGCAGGAGAATCTATACCATCTCAGACAAGTGACTGTCTAGTCTCTTCTTAAAACCTCCAGTGATGGAGTGCCCATGATTTCTGGTGGCAACTTCTGTTAATTGTTCCTCACTATTAGGAAGTTTCTCCTTAATCCCAGGTTGCTTCCCTCTTTGATCAGTTTCCAACCATTGTTGATGCTGATTCTCACCTGCCATAAAACTGATAAGGGTGAAGTTTGTCGGCAGGAAACAATATGGATTCAGAACCACAATGATGATTGGCTAAATTCACTTATCTTTCCTCCTTGCATTTTTAACACATCTTATGAAGGTATTTGCAATGTTAATAAGTGCTTATCAATAAACAAACTATTTTTCTATTACTTTGTTATAAGATAAATGGCCTTAGACGCTGTAACATTTATAATATACTGTATATTATATAATATGTATTCTGCCAAGAAAGAAAGAATCTGGACATTCAAAGCTACATAAACCCCAATTTTATTTTTTTTTAATTTTTTTCATTTCTGTTCTACCATATCTTTCTACACTGCAGATTAATTTATAAAGAATGAAATGTTAGGAAAACACAATTATGGCAAGGTATCTAATTTTATCACACTAGTCCTTTTTTTAGATGTCTGTTTCTTATTTTCTCTCTTCTACACATTTTAAAATTATCCCCAGAGCAATACGAGCAATTTTCTTCATTCTTCTGTGCTACTGTATTTGAAGGAAAAATTGAAATAACAATGGTTTTGCATTCAATGTGTTCTTTAAATCTGTATTATATTGAAATGTTGTTATCAGGTTTTTTTTGTAATTTCATTAAGTGTTATTTGGTTATTATATTTTCCTAAGTTGTTGAGTTATATTAATTGAAGATGACATATCTCATGTGTCAGAAAGACACACACACACACACACACACACACACACACACACAAACACAAACAGAGAGAGAGAGAGAGAGTGTGTCCCGCTTCTGTTCTTCATATCTCTTTTCCCAAGGACTTTGGATTTTACTTATATATTTATTTAAAAGATTTATACGGCTGCCCATCTTAAACAACTCCGAATGGCTTACAACAACACTGTGCTCAAAAAAATGGTTCACACACAGGCCTGGTTCTAAGTTTAAGAAAATGTCAAATGCACACTAATTGCAGGTAGTGCATTAGTCAAAATCTGAAACATTTACACCAGAATTTCACTAATCTTTGAAGGAAAAGAGCATTGATATTTGTGCCCTTTCATAAGACCAAGTTTTGTGCAGAAGTTTCTGTTTGTAAGGTCAATCTGCCAACAGATACTTCATTAAGTCAGAGCTAGGGTAAATTGCTAATATTGATTAAAAAAAATAGTACTACACTTGTTAGTGTATGAGCCCAACTCAGATATTTAGTGGTCCAGGGAGAAACATATAAAGAAACAAATAAAGATAATGCAGAGGCAAACTCGAGATAATGTCATTATGAAGGCTTAATGACACCACGTTCTTATTTCATGCAATGATCATCTAACTAATTCTTATTATATGATATCATTTTTCACTGTTGGCAAATCGGTTAATTACTTGATGTTTTTATCCAGCCATGGTCAAATACTTTGCAAAACTCGTTGTACCCCAAATATCCTGAAATTTCTGTATCCTTGAAGTTTTGTATGCCTTTTTCCTAGCATCAGTAACTTTTCTCTTCTCAGACAGAGACTGAGTATCTCCCAACAGCCTATTAAATTTGCCTTTATCTCCTTCACACTTGAAATGGGTTAAAAAAAGGGATAGACTACAGACAGAGGTAATTGCTCAACACCAGATGCACAAATGATTATATATATAGACTTGGGTTAACTGGATTTGGGTTTACTGTACAGGGTTTTTAAATGGCTTTATTTTTTTTAAAAAGAAACTAGCTATAGGAAAGATATGAGGACACAGCAGCAAAACATTTGTAGCGGTTGGAGGTAGAGGTGAACAAAAGAGACAAAAAAAAATATCCATGACACTATCTGAAGACAAGGTCAGGACTATCCTAATGCCATTAATGGGGAAGCTCTCGGCTGGATTCCTTAAAGCAACGAAAGCTTCAATATCACATATCTTGTTAGACTTCATAACTCTCATTGATGTATTTTATCTGCCAGATACCTTAGGACAGTCTTTCCTCCTGATCTGATGACAGAATCCATCTCTGGGTTCTTAGTGAAATTCAGTCAATTTTGATGAACAAAATCTGTGCAGTAATACGTTCCTTAAATCTATCAGTTGCATCTCTTCCTGGTCTTCTTAAAAAAACATACTATATTCACTCTCATTTAGGCTGATCTTAGCATCAGTCAAGGTGGTCTGGTCAATGTGAATTAGGGATTCCGATGCTTGAATGCAAAACGAGGTTGTTTTTTGTACATCTTTTCATTGTGTCCTATTTCAGACAAGGATACAAGAATCATCCTCTAGAATCAGGGGTGTCAAACTGGCAACCCGTGGGCCGGTTGCAACATGTAGAAGCTGCGCCCACCCCATGCAAAAAATGTCACGATATATCACGACACATTTGTTATTTTTATTTGTTATTTTTATTTTTATTACATTTATATCCCACCCTTCTCCGAAGACTCAGGGCGGCTTACAAGCTTAGCAGTAGCCTTCATTCTATGTATATCCCTGCTTGTTAGGGCTTTCATACACCCCCCCAAGCGGCATTATTACAAAGTCAGCTTAATTGCCCCCAACAATCTGGGTCCTCATTTTACCTACCTCGGAAGGATGGAAGGCTGAGTCAACCTTGAGCCTGGTGGGACTCGAACCTGCACTAATTGCAGGCAGCTGGTGTTACTTAAGGAGGCATCAGCCCACTGCTCCACCAAGGCTCATGTGATATGGTGAGTTTGACACCCGTGCTCTAGATAATAAGGAAAGCCACAGGTGCAGGAATGAAAGAGAGTCAACCCTACCAAAAACAAGCCATTCAAGATAGGAGACCTGAGGAGCATCAAAACCCTACACATGTTCCTTCTATGCAAACCTTTAGCAGAATGTGTTGAAGCTGTGGCAAAGGTTTCAGTCTTTGGGCTAACATGCATAGTGTCACATATTTTCCCAGATATCATTCCTAAATATGAGGTACAATTGTCCTTGATCAAAGAACATGACCAAGAAGTAAGCAGAGTTCTCAATATAGAAGAATGTATTTAAAGTAAAAAAAAAATGGTGGCACCAGACAGGCATAGAAAAGTAGCTCCTCCTCCTTCTCTTCCTCTCCCTCTTCCTCCTCCTTTCTATCTTTTGCACCAGCCTCAAATCTACCAGCATATTATTTTTATCATCCACTACTTCTGTGGCTCAGGGACGCGGTGGCTCAGTGGGTTAGGACGCTGAGCTTGTCGATCAGAAGGTCGGCAGTTTGGCAGGTCGAATCCCGAGTGCCGCATAGCAGAGTGAGCGCCTGTTACTCGTCCCAGCTTCTGCCAACCTAGCAGTTTGAAAGCACGTAAAAATGCAAGTAGAAAAATAGGGACCACTACGGTGGGAAGGTAACAGCGTTCCGTGCGCCTCTGGCGTCTAGTCATGCCGGCCACATGACCACGGAGACATCCTCGGACAAGTGCTGGCTCTTCGGCTTTGAAACGGAGATGAGCACCGGCCCCTAGAGTTGGAAACGACTAGCACACATGTGCAGGGGAACTTTTACCTTTACCTTTTACTTCTGTACAGCTTCACACAGAGTTATGGGAAATAAATAGTAGATAGGACTATGTCCCACCTGACAATCAAACTTCCACCAAAATATCTTTCCAAGCAACTTCATTGATGAGACTTCAAAATGACCCTGTTCTCCATCTGACTTCTTGAGATCATGGCCATCTGGCCCACTATCCTGCCAGAGAAGTCCATAATCTTCACTTTTCTTTCTTGGTTTGCCCATGGAAATTCCTTATTTGATTTAAAGAATATTTTCATACTGAACAGGTAAGTTATTGTTTCCCTTATGCCAAAAGTTATTCTGTTCCTATTTGAATAATTTGTTTGACTTGTCCTAAGAGAATGCATTTAGGTTAGTGCTTTGTTTTTGTTTTGTTACCCCCATGAGTACAATGTTGCTTGTCAATTATATCTTCAAAGCATGTGTGATTGTTATTGTAGCAAAGGGTGCCCTACCTATTTAAGGAATGCCTTTTCAGAGTAGACAGTAATACCCATGTGTACATTTCCCTCTATCTTATGTTTGAAAGACTTCTGAGCCTTCAGTATGGAAATTTGTTTCTGATGTTTAAATGAAAAGCAAAAGGCTTCTTACTAAATATGATGAAATTATCTGACCTTGTGAATGAAAATGGTCATCTCCCAAATTTTGCAGAACAAGAACAGATGGGCATTTTTGTGATACCAAATGGCAATTAGCATCTCCCCATTAAAACAAAACTGTGTTAGAAAGAAAATTGAAGAGAATAGGATGTTCCTCCCTTAATGTACTCACTGATGAATGGATTTCTCTGTATCCTAATCATATTTTAATTTAAATGTACCTACTTTGAAGTTGCTTCTGGGGTTATGAGCTGCTTTAAGGGACACGGTATTGCTCTTCAAGAGCAGTAGTCATCTACATAGTAGTTCCATAGTGGAGATTCACCTTTCACATTGAAATCAGTAACACAGGTTACATGACTGAGAGAGCCAAAGAGGTACTAATGTGACATCCCCATCAGGAAAACCCTGTAATTTTCTCAATCCAATGCCCCTTCTATTTACTTGGATGATTTACTAATCTCCATTTCTGCACATAGCAATATTGTGTGAGTTGTCCCTGGAACACCTGATCAGCATCAACCCAAGTAGCTTTTATGTACTCAATATTCTAGATATGTATTTTCATGGAAAGTATGTCAGACCTGGAAAGCTGCCTAGATCCATTCTTTTGGAGTTATCAGGGCAAGGAAAGATGTCTCTAAAGTCTGGAAAAAACCTGAGAAAAAGGAGAAAAGTCATGCCCACATTAGTGATTTAATGTGCCTCAGATCATCATCCAGTGGTTATTGTTATAATGAAATAAAGCCACCGAAAGTCAATTAATCAAGAAGATGGAAAGGAATACCTCTGTGATTCTCTTTAGTTAATTCCAATACTAATTAAGCTCTCTCATTTTCCAGATACTATTCGGAGTTTCACTCACTTAAAACTATGTTCATGAATGAAGGTGAATATATGTGTCCCAGGATAATGCTGCAATCCAGTCTGGATAGGTCACAGGAACAAAAATTTACTCTTCCAAGCTTTTGGACTCATGCTAGACCCCATCCTCAGGGAACTTATTCTATCAAAGTGTGTACTTTGGTCTGTTCTGTAGTAG
>NW_028148217.1:0-27256 GCF_947247035.1 Vipera ursinii | reverse complement strand
CCTCCTTTCCCCTTCTCTAGGTTTGTCCTGGAACAATACAACGCCTTGTCGTGGCTGACTTGCAACCCAGCGACCCAGGATCGTGGCTCCTGCCTTCCTGTTCACTTTGTGGTGCTCACTCAGCTCTACAACGCCATCATGAACATCCTTTAAATCGCCGGGATGGGGGCAAGCCGAAGCTCCCCTTGCCACTCGGAGAATCCGCCACACGGCCTGCAGAAGAGTTCGGATCCCTGGCGAGTCTGAAGGAAGCCTAAGCGGCGCTCCCAGGTTTTTTTCCTCGACAAGCAAGAGAATTCTCTCCCGCGGGATCGGAGTCCACAAAAAAAAACGGGACACCCTCAAGCCACTCTGACCAGGCTTTCAGGCAGCTGATGTATTACAACTTTGAGGCAGTGTTAATTCGCCGGCTGAACTTTACAGAACCTACGCATCACGGCGAAAAACATAACGTCTTTCATTTCATTTTTCGTTCTCTCTCTCTCTCTCTCTCTCTCTCTCTCTCTCTCTCACACACACACACACACACACACACACACACACACACACACTTTTTTTCTGTGCATGGATCTCTGCCGGAGAAAAAGCAAAATATTGTCGCGACCAGTCGGGCTGACCCCCAAAACCTCTGCCGTTTTCCTTGGAAAAACCGTCGCATCAATGCGGTCTCTGCTAGTCGGAAAATAGATGAGATTTTTTTTTTAACTTTTCGGTGTACCTGGAACTCCTTGACAGACTGGATTGGATTTGAATGAATGTGGGGGGGGGGAATTTCTTTTTCTTTTTCTTTTGCGCCCCTCCTCCCCCATCCATGTAGATACGAATGCTCTGGAGACAATGCTGACGTTTGTCCAGTTTATTGTTTTGTTTTAATTTATTTATAGGGGCTGTTAAATTATAGAGGAGCAGGTACAGCACGCGATCCGACTCCATCTCACCGAGAAGTGGGGTTATTTTATTTTATTATTATTATTATTTTTGGTATACCTCTCGCTTTTTAGCCTAGAAATTGGGGTGGGTGGGGAAAAACGAGACGTTTCCGGTGGGGTGGGACGGAGCAGTTTGAACGAGCCACTGAAGAAGAACTCAAAAGAGTCACCTTTTGTTTTAAAAGAAAAAAAAAATTTTTTTCTGGAGTTAAGGAAGCTTGCCGGCAAATTAATTCTAAGTCAATCAGATAACTGACAACCCCATGCAAAATAGCCCAAACCAGTGGAAAAAATATGGAACACACGAAAAACAGCCTTTTCCAATCTGACAGCATCAAGATGTGCTGGGAATCAGCATCACCCGGAAGCCGTCCGTAGCGAGGATCATTTGGGGCAGGGGCTGGGAATCCTGGGAGGTGTAGTTCTAGGTGTATGCTGGAAGAGACATCACTGGCTGCTTCAAGTGTGGAAACGGCCTGAAAAAGTGGGAGAAGGGGTGGAAATGGAAAGGAAAGTTTAAGGAGGTGTTTAGAACAGAATAATAATAATAATAATAGGGTTGAAAGGGACCTTGGAGGTCATCTAGTCCAACCCCTTGCTCAGGCAAGGAAGGGGACCTTGCGCCATTCCGGACAAATGACTGTCCAGACTCTTCTTAAAAACTTCCAATTTGATCCATGTGGATTTTTCCACCACCACCCCCCCCAGCATCCCCCATCTGCGTATCCACACTCAAGACGGACCTAAATTTCGATAACGATGATGCGCATATTCACTCCGCCCCTTCCAATCTCCGCGAGAGAGATTTTGGAGGTGTTTTTTTCTTAAAAGCGACTTTATTGCATTAATATGGAAAATAAAAGGACACCGAGTGGGCGTGGCGGGTGGTGGTGGAAAGCCTAAGCTTGACTTAGTTAAGAAGTTGGCGCCAGGATTCGGTTGGTGGTTTGTTTGTTTTTTTAAAAAAAGAAAAGCTGAAAGCCATTAAATTGTTTGAATCGGGGAGGTCTCCAAACTTGACAACGTCAACTCCCAGAAGTCCTCAGCCTGGGCAGCTTTTAAAAGGCTTGTGGGTTTTTCAACTCCCCTGCTGGCTGAGGCATTCTGGGAGTTGAAGTCCACAAGCCTTAAAAGCTGGCCAGGTAGGAGGGCCCTGGTTCGAACGACTCCTCGGATTGGAGGAGGCATCGAAGGGGGCGTTCCCATTTCTAGCACTGACAGGCCAAGGCTGCTTTTAAGGGGAAAAGGGGGGCGGGACTTGGTCGTCACGGCCACCCTTAAAGGATCCTTTAGCATTTTTGAACTTCTTCCAAACGTCTTCTCTTTCTTCTGGTTAAATGAAAGAAAAAGAAAAAAAAATATCAAAATTTCTATGAATTTAAATATTTTTCTTGAAACGATGATGTAATGTTTAAATCAGATTTATTATTATTATTAATATTATTATTATTATTATTATTATTATTAATAATCCCATGCAAGGTGGGAAAGGATTGGTCAGAAGAAGACCCTTGTAAATGGATCGCTCTTATTATTCTCTGTTCCAGGCTGCCCACCTGGAGGAGTTTTTGCAATGTATAGGAAGGGGAGGGGGGAAAAAATCAGATATATCGAAAACCATTTGTATCTAATGTATACAGTGTAAAATGGATTTTAAAAAAAAATGTTACATTACTATTTTTTCTTAATCGGGAAGGAAAATTCTCAAGGCCTTTTGAAGAGCATTAAAAGATGAAGATTGTAAACTTGTATACAAAAAAAAATCTTGGTGAGCAAAACTATGTAAAGTTATCTTTTAACATTTTGGGGTTATTTGTTCCCAAGATTCGCCTGAATTTTGGATTATAGTTGGGTTGGCTTTTTAACGGGCTGGTTTTTTTTATTAAGGGGTGACTTCTCTCTCCCCCCCCCCCCCGAGATCCAATTCTAATGCAAAAATTTTAAAAAAACAAACCCCTCAATCCATAAATATGGGGAAGGGGTTAATAAGGAGTAGTTTTCATCTGATGTTGTTTTTATTTAATTTTTTTTAAGTTAAGAGAAACTGGTAACATATTTATACATTTTTTGTGCAAAATAAATGAATGGCAATAGATTTTAAAAAGAAAAAAAAATCTTATGTACCTTCAGTGTGAAAAAAATCTGTATATTTCCCTTTAAATATGCATTATTTTACTTGTGGGTTTTTTACTGAATTAATCTGAAATGTACAAGCCCTGGATTTCCTACAGAGTGAAAAATTATTTTATTTTTTTTAGTTTCTAATTTTAGAAATCATACGGAAAATCAGAATGAGTACAGTTTGAGCAAAAAGGGGTGGGGGGCGGGGTGGGGTGAGCGCACGGTTGTCCAGCATGCTAGTATGTATATTTCCGAACCTTTTTTTAAATGTAAAGGCTGTACATTTCTTTGGGAGAGTTTTGATTTTCTTTTCCTTAAGCATTTTGCAGTGACCCTCTTTTATATATAGCCAATTTGAAACAAAACAAAACAGACAAAAGAACTATGTTGAGTTCATTTTAAATCTTTAACAGTATATCGCTGGTACAATACACTTAAAAAAAAAAGAGAGAGACTTTGATAAAAAGAAGAACCAATAATAATAATAATAAAAAATCTCCCATTTTAAATGTCATTCATATATACCTTGTGGATGAGAGCTATATACTTTTACACACTTTTTTAGATGAATAAATTATTGAATTACTGAAACTTTGCGTGGGTTTCCAGCTGAGTTGACTTTAGTCTCACTTACTGTAACATCATCAGCAGAGGCGGTGATGGAGAGGAAATAGATTTTGTTCTTACTGCTTGGGACGTGAGGACAAATTCTAGATTTGGCAACTTCCATTTAGATAATGGAGGACATGGAGTCATAGACCTAGAAATGATCATCTAGTCGAGCCCTCTGCTACGGTAGCTGATCTTATACCACCCGGTCTGTTTTGGAAAACCTCCAGTTAACGGAGCAGCCAGAGCTTCTGGAAGCAAACTTTTTCCATTGATCAATTGTTCTGTCTCTCAAGAAATTTCTCCTAGGTTGGATGTCTCTTTAACAAGTTCCCACCCCTGTTTTGTTTTTGTTTTTTTGTCGTGCGCTCTGGTTCTTGGGAGAAAAAATTGACTCCCTCTTCTCTGTGAGAGTCCCTCAAATACTGGAAGAGCATCCTTGAGCATTGTACTAATGAAGCTTGTGTCTTCCCAAAATCCATAGGTCCTCATTTTGGAGTTCACAGAGAGTTCTAAGGGTCTCATAAATCCTCCCTTTTAAGGCATTGGATTAAATGGATCTTCAGGGGGGGAAAAAACAACACCCTGGGCTGATGGCATTTTCTGACAGGACGTTGGAGTTTGCTACATTAGCTGTCTAGGAAAGAATCAAAAAACCATGCAGACATGGGATTCATTAATTAAGGCATCAATGCAGGAAAGAGACCAACGTGGAAAGGCAAAAGCTTTTTGAAGTTGTAACAAAAGCAAGTGCAGCGATCAGATCTTTCCCATTTTACTGTCAATGTGCCATCTTTTTTTTTTTTCTTTTCTTTTTTTGGTCCCTAAAAAAACGATGTAAAGAAACTTGTCAAAATATACTTTCCTTGCACCGATAATTTCACCATTCTCTTTTACGCTGGCTACAACGATCAACCGCAGCTCTTTCTCGGTGGATTTGCTGAGTATTTTCCTGTAGGAGAAGCAAAAGCTGTCATGTCACACCATGCAAAAAAGGGCAGCTGTGCCTGTTGAATTAATACAAAGGACTTCTTGGTCATTTTTTTTTTGGCCAGAGATTACCCCAAAAGAATTTTCAAGAGAATGATATAATGCTTCAGATTTGATTCCAAGAAATGCATCGCTCTTTAAAGCAGCTGCATCTTTTTCTGGGCTCAGAGCAAGCTGCAGTCGTAGAATGTAAAGAAAACAACAACTTTGAGGAATTGCAGACAGCTACAATCGTACTCCTGAACACATGACAGAGTAGACCCTTTCTCCAAATTATTTCCAAACCACTATCCTGTCATAGATTCTGACTGATGGAGGTTCCACCGACAGTCCATCCTGCGAGAATTTAGTGCAAAAATTCCTTTCAATCACAGATACAAAAGTACCTTAGCCATTCCAATACAGGGAATTTGCTTATGCACCACACAATCAACCACACACTGGGCTGTGTGAACGCTGGCCTTGGGAGCTTAAGAATCCTGGTTTATGATTTCCAATGTGTTGTGCAAGCCCCCACAACTGAATGAAAATATGGCTCATTGAATAAACTGAATTAAATGTAGGAGAGCCTTCTATTCACTGTTGGATTTTCTTCTCTCTGGAATTGACTGAATTCTTCCGCGTATCCTGCTTAATGAAAAAGTCCAAAGCAGTTTTATGGCGAAGGAGTTTTTGATATACAAATACCGAAACAATTTAGTTTGAAACAATACGGAGGTGCTTGGGAAAGCAGTGAACGACAGTCCCAATGTATTAAAAGACATGTTTGGTTTTGCCGCCTTCCCGTTTGCTGTTCCTAGTGCTCCCAATTAAATCCCAAATTACTTTTTATTTTTCTGCACAAGTTTTGAGGAAGGAGGGGAAGAGCGACCAGAAATTAAATCTGAAATGGGGAGACAGAAGGAGATGGTTAACTTTTTTATTAGTTTCCCATAAAAATCCTTTCGCTGGCAGCTTTTTCTGTTAAACCCAGCTGCAGCCCCGTTTGTATGATGTTGTTTAGCACTGAATGTATTGTAAAAATGACTTCCAAAGTACTGAAGATATCCATTTTAGAACTGGAATACAAAGCCAGCCAAGACTCCTATTATTGCAGTAATTTTAACTGTTTCGCCATATCGCCGTTATTTAAGCCGGCGATCCAGACGCAGAAGCCAGACTAGAAATCTGTTGATAAGCATCTGCTAGTAAAATGTTAAAATACTGCAAGCTCAAGATGACATTGACACCTGCATTAACCTGAAAATAGGTTCTCTACTTAGGAGAGTGGATTTGACGTTCAGATAAATATGTCCCCAAAAGTGCTTTTTCAAAAGGCGACTGGACTTTGTTTTTCCTTGAAGGCATTTCGCTTCTCATCCAAGAAGCTTCTTCAGTTTTAACTGAACTATCAGAACTGAAGAAGTGAAGCATCTTCCAGAGGGGGGGTGGGAAACAACAATAAAAGTTCCGTTGCCTTTTGAAAAAAGCACTTTTGGGACAACCGTGACCTGGATGGCTGAAAATCTCCATAGACTTTCAATTAAGTAAGTCTAGTCTGCTCATTAAGGGACGCGGTGGCTCAGTGGGTTAGGACGCTGAGCTTGTCAATCAGAAGGTCGGCAGTTTGGCGGGTCGAATCCCGAGTGCCGCATAACAGAGTGAGCGCCTGTTACTCGTCCCAGCTTCTGCCAACCTAGCAGTTTGAAAGCACGTAAAAATGCAAGTAGAAAAATAGGGACCACTCCAGTGGGAAGGTAACAGCGTTCCGTGCGCCTTTGGCGTCTAGTCATGCCGACCACATGACCACGGAGACGTCCTCGGACAAGCGCTGGCTCTTTGGCTTTGAAACGGAGATGAGCACCGGCCCCTAGAGTCGGAAACGACTAGCACGCATGTGCAGGAGAACCTTTACCTTTACCTTTTAGTCTGCTCATTGGGCCAATATCTTTAATCATCCCTTACTGTATGTCAAGAAAAGGATATTTTGGAGAGTTTGAAATCAATCCTAGGAGAGGAGAAAAAAAAAGTGGGAGAACTTTACTGTTTTCAAAGAAAGAAGATTCCATCTCTCAACATTTGATTTGCAAGAGAGTTTTAACTAGTTACAGCCACCCATTTCTGCGTGTCTCAAATAGCAATAGCACTTAGACTTACATAGCCCTTCGCAGTGCTTTACAGCCCTCTCTTAAGCAGTTTACAGAGTCAGCCTCTTGCCCTAAAATATGAATCCTCATTTTACCCACCTCAGAAGAATGGAAGGCTGAGTCAACCTTGAGCCGGTCAGGATCGAACTCCAGGCGGTGGGCACGGGTCTGCCTGCAATATCGCATTCTAGCCACTGCACCACCACGGCTCTTGAATCTGATTGCTTTGGTAACTCTTTGCCAACGGGCAGATAGCTGATTCTTTTTTTTTTTTGGCCCACTTGACTTCAGCGCAAATTTTTTTTAATTTTTATTTTATTTTAATTCCATTTATATCCCGCCCTTCTCCGAAGACTCAGGGCGGCTTACAAGCTTAGCAATAGCCTTCATTCTATGTATATGCCTGCTTATTAGGGCTTTCACACACCCCCAAGCGGCATTATTACAAAGTCAGCTTAATTGCCCCCAACAATCTGGGTCCTCATTTTACCTACCTTGGAAGGATGGAAGGCTGAGTCAACCTTGAGCC
The DNA here is from genome assembly GCF_947247035.1 of Vipera ursinii. Lineage (NCBI taxonomy): Eukaryota > Metazoa > Chordata > Lepidosauria > Squamata > Viperidae > Vipera > Vipera ursinii. The sequence continues at coordinate 19,952 of NW_028148217.1, read as the reverse complement.
TGGTGGGACTCGAACCTGTACTCATTGCAGGCAGCTGGTGTTACTTAAGGAGGCATCAGCCCACTGCTCCACCAATGCAAATAAATGTTACGCTCAAATGCCCACAGAGACAAACTTCCTAGAAAAATAATTCTTTTAAAGAGGGAAGGGGGGTGTTATTTTATTCCCCCCACCCTAAACAGCTACAGGTCACTGGATGTTTGCAGTTCTCCTTTTCCCAGTGACTTCAGTTTGGAATGCTTGTTGATACCTGCTTGTTTAAATCGGCAAAATGTGACACTTCCCAGGGCTTTTTTTCTCATAGAACGCTCAGAATGGAGTTCCGGCACCTTTTTTGGGATGGAACCTTGTAGGGTAGGCAAGGCGGGTTGTATGACACGTGTGAGTTCCGGCACCTTTTTCTTTTACAAAAAAAGCACTGGATGGATAGATAGATAGATAGATAGATAGATAGATAGATAGATAGATAGATAGATAGATAGATACATACATACATACATACATACATGGCTTTTTTCCTCATAGAATGCTCAGAAGGGAGTTCCGACACCTTTTTTGGGATGGAACCTTGTAGGTTAGGCAAGGCGGGTTGTATGACACGTGTGAGTTCCGGCACCTTTTTCTTTTACAAAAAAAGCACTGACGCTTCCAATAAATCGGAGGTGAACCCTTAATCTCACCCTTGGGTGTGAAACTGATGGTCACTGAGGATGTTTGCAAGAAACAGAAGAGGGAAGAGGAACAGAGACAGCTTAGCCAGGAGGAGGCATGAGACATGGCAAACCGCTCAGAACCTCCGTTTCTTTTTATAAGTTTATCGTCTTATCGCCGAGAATAAAATACAGAATACAGTCAGACGAACAGACAAAATGGAACAAAACAAAAACGTACGTTCAACTCTAACCACACACACACACACATACCCACCCACACACACACCACACACACACACAAACACACGGGGAAAAAAAAATAGTGCACCAAAAAAAAAGGAGGAAAAAGTTTCTTGAACTGCAAAGGCGAGGCGGGCAAGACATGCACTTTCAGACTTGCAAGATGGAGGTCAGCCTTTGAAGATGGTCCAGAGAAGAAGCACCAGCCCTGAACGTTAACGCTACCTTTATTGTAAGGTTACAGGAGTGTTGAAGTTCGCCTCTTCTTCCTCTTGAACTCAACCCCATCATGACGCATCTGATCAGAAGCGCCAGTTTTGACCCACCATCAAGGTTGCAGGCTCAGAAGAGAGTTGGCCAAAGCTGGCTTCCTTCTGGAAGACCACAGTTCTCCATCGCTCTCTGGACTGGCACTTCTGCATCTAACGCCAGGGGTCAGCAACCTGAAACAGTGAAAGAGCCACTCGGAAGCGGTTCCCTCACAAAAGGAAAAACGGGGAGCCGCAAAAAATGTGTGCGCATGCACGTACGTGCGCACATGCGCAGAACAGGGTTTGACTGAAGAGTGGAGCCAAGGCGAGATATGCACCTACCCTACATATTTGAATTGATTGGTTGAACTTTTTTAGTCCCACTTTTTATTTATTTTTTTGGACTGCACATGGCAGAGGACTGGGAGCCGCGTGTGGCTCCGGAGCCGTGGGTTGCAGACCTGTGATCTAACCCAAACTGAGTTTCCAGATGACCAGTCTGCCCAGGTTCAGGAAGCCCCAGAAGCTTATGAGAAATGATTTTCAGATAAAGCGACCACTGGAACTTCCCAGCGTGGCCTCGTTCCCCGTGACATTACCTCTGTTCTTGCCAGGAGTCAGCTGGCCTGTCTGAATGCAAAACAAAAGAAGGGGACACAGCTGCCAAATGACAACATTTCCCCCCTCTCCAAAAAACAACAATGGAGGGCGGGGGGGGGGAAGAGAGAGAGAGAGAAGAGGGCATCTCAAGGCAGGATTCTTAGTAAATTCTAGCTGGCTGCCGGCCATTCTGCAGGATAAAAAGATGGAAATTTGTCCAAGAAAGAGCCAGGCTAGAATTAAGAAGAAACATCCTGACAATGAGAAGAATGAATCAGTGGAACGGCTGGCCTCCAGAAGTTGTGGGTGCTCCATCACTGGAAGTTTTCAGGAAGAGATGGGACAGCCATTTCTCTGGGACAGAATAAGGTTTCCTTGTTGAGTAAGGGGTTTGACTACTAACTAGATCTCCAAGGTCCAACTGGGTTATTTTGCAATTCATAAAACAGGTGAAGTGCTTGAGTAGAGCCACTAGGAGTCAGCCTTTGATGACAAATCAGCCAGCTTTTGGACAAATTTCCTTCCTTCCTCCTCCTCCTCCTCCTCCTCCTCCTCCTCCTCCTCCACAACACACCAAGCTTTGTCATTTCATCCGGCAAAGGTCAGCCCCACTGCTAAGATGTAGGCCTGGCTAGTTAATGTACCCACTGGGTAATCAGTTACAATTTGTAATTTCATTAGTGCCTGGGGAAAGGCATGGGTGGGTGGGTGGGGGAATCAGCCCAAGGAAATTGAGGAATGACTGCTCGTAGGAGAGACGTTTTGTCCAGGGTCATGGACCCTGTTAAGAGGCAGCAGGGTGAAGTGATGCTAGGTACAGAGGCTGGTTAATTATAGTTCCTGAACAGGGAGGCTGGGGTGTGGGCTGTTTGTCGCTAGTCCATTTTTGTGCCGGAGGAACACAGCAGTGGCCTCCCAAGGGCAAGTTCTTGGAGTATCTGCAAGGACGGAACATTTAGAGAGGAAGAGGGGGTTATGTGCATGTGGCTCTGTGGCTTGTGACTTTTGAAAGGGTGCCTTAAACACACAACCTGCTGCGATCAAAGCTGGTGGGGAGACAGAGAAGGCACTGAATGTTGTTGTTGTTAGTTGCAAAGTCGTGTCCGACCCATGGACAATGTTCCTCCAGGCCTTCCTGTCCTCCACCATCTTCTGGAGTCCATTTAGGCTCACGCCTAGTGACTCCATCCAGCCACCTCATTCTCCGTCGTCCCCGTCTTCTCCTCTTGCCCTCAACCTTTCCCAGCATGAGGCTCTTCTCTAGTGAGTCCTTCCTTCTCGTTAGGTGGCCAAAACTTTGTGAGTTTCAACTTCAGGATCTGGCCTTCTAAAGAGCAGTCAGGGTGGATCTCCTCTAGGACTGACCGGTTTGATCGCCTTGCAGTCCAAGGGACTCGCAGGAGTCTTCTCCAGCACCATAGTTCAAAGGCCTCAATTCTTTGGCGCTCAGCCTTTCTTATGGTCCAACTTTCACAGCCATACATTGCAACTGGGAAGACCATGGCCTTGACTATACGCACGTTTGTTGGCAGGTTGACGTCTCTGCTTTTTAGTGTGCTGTCTAGATTTGCCATGGCTTTCCTCCCCAGGAGCAAGCGTCTTTTCATTTCTTGGCTGCAGTCCCCGTCTGCGGTGATCTTGGAGCCCAGGAAAATAATTAGTAACGATTTAAGTAATTAAAGGCCGTGAGCTTGACTTCAGGGATGCTTATCTTCACGATCTCCAACCTAACAGGACTTAAGACCTGGGGTTGGCCAACTCCTATATGATTCAGTTTCTTGGAAAGTGGCGACCGATGATCTTCTTTAGCTGTTGTTCATTTTCCCTTCTTTATTTTTTGTCAGTTTTATTTCCTGGCCTTTAGTCAGTTTTCGGAAATTTTGTGAATAGAATGGAATAGAATACAACGCCAAAACGGAAGAGCCCTTTTTTCTAGATCGCGTCGATTAGATTTAGTTTGTTGCATTGCTGGATTGTGTCCACTAGCCCGACTCCAGGGAGGTGCCCAGTCAATGCATGCAAACTCACTTGACTGAATGTGCCCATGGCTGTCCTTGTTATGGGGACAGCTGGAATGCTTCTGGCATGCAGATATGTCCTAAGTCAGAGGTCTTCAAACTCGGCCCTTTTATGACTCATGGACTTCAACTCCCAGAATTTCTCAGCCAGGCATGCTGGCTGAGGAATTCTGGGAGTTGAAGTCCATGAGTCATAAAAGGGCCGAGTTTGAAGACCCCTGTCCTAAGTGGTCACTTGTATCAGGAGCTGCTTATCTATAATAGCTTTTTTTTGGTAGCTTCGCAGCTTGGCTTTTAGCCCCCTTCCCACCCACCCCTTACAAAATCACTGCTTAACCCATCGCTGAGTATTTCCTGCTTCTAAGACAATGGGCGCCCGCCTCTAGATCTGGCAGTACAGCCAGGAAAGTGGCTTTTAGTAACAGCAACAAAAGGAGAATTTGTGATAGAGAAAGCCATCAACCTCCTGTATCGAGTGAATGGATGCAGCTTGGTGTACTTTTTAAGTGATGGAGAACCTCTGGGGCATTGATCAGATCGTTTGAATGACTGTCTTTCCCCAGTCATATCTGCTCAGAGTGGGGAGGCAGGGAATAGCAGTAGAGCAGAGCAGAGCAGAGCAGAGCAGAGCAGAGCAGAACAGAACAGAACAGAACAGAACAGAACAGAACAGAATAGAATAGAATAGAATAGAAAATATGGAGTGGAGTGGAGTGGAGTGGAGTGGAGTGGAGTGGAGTGGAGTGGAGTGGAGTAGAGTAGAGTAGAGTAGAGTAGAGTAGAGTAGAGTAGAGTAGAGTAGAGTAGAGTAGAGTAGAGTAGAGTAGAGTAGAACAAGCACTTAGATTTTTATACAGATTCATGGTGCTTTACAGCCCTCTCCAAGGGTTTACAGAATCAGCCTATTGTCCCCAACAATCTGGGTCCTCATTTGACTGACCTCAGAAGGATGGAAGGCTGAGTCAACCTTGAGTTGGTCCTGCTGTCCACCTTGGATGGAAAGTGACTGGTGTAAATCAAAACCCAAGAGCATTTTTCCAAGCATCAATGGAGCTGATGGATGGGCTTCCTTATCCCAGAATTCTAGCTGTAAAATTCTGGGAGCTGAAGTCCACCCACTCTTAAAAGTCACCAAGGTCGAAAACCACTGCTCTAATCTTATGAAGAGTCGGAGATTTTTTCCTTCTGTCCAGCAGATGTCCCCACAGGCTAATGCTACAAGGAAGACTCAACTGACGAGAAGGATGTCAAGCCAACGAAGAGCAGGATGGACAGTTGTCCTTTGAAGGTGCAAAAGTCCCTATTGGACAATGAAGTTTAGTTCCTGGGCTCCATTCTTCCAAGGAGGTTCTCCCTTGACCATCGCTGGACCTTCACTTGCCCAAGTTTCCCTCATTTTCCTGAAGGACCCGGGTAGGGCCAGCAAAGACCACTTTCTATTTTGCTTTGCTAGTGTTGGGTCTCCTGCTTGAGGAGCGGGTTGAATTGGAAGACCTTCCAATTCTGGTGATGTTGATGATGATGATTGCATGTTGGGACAGAGCGGGCAAATTGAGGCAAAGCCATAGCGGGGGTGGGGGGTGGGGGTGAGTTTGGCCTATCTTTGGCAAGGCACTTACTTTTCCTGGATCTTGTCTCCAAAAAAAAAAAAAAACGGAAAAAAAACCCACCACCCAAGTGTGAAAGCAATAAACTGCCTTTTTTACATCGTGGTGACCAAAACTGGATGCAGTATTCCAGGTGTGGCCTTACTAAAGCATTGTAAAGTGGTACCTCCGAGAAGCTTCTTCTGCTTCCGAAGCGACACGTCTTCCAAGAAAAATAAGGAAAAATAAGGAAGCCCAGTTGAAAAAGCACCTTTGGGATAACTGGATGACTGAGAATCTGTGTAGACATTCAGGGTATCCAAAAGTTACACACACACACACACACACACACACACACACACACACCGTGTTGCTCGCTTCCTCTGTAGGACTTCAGAAGTAAGAGAAGAACTTGTGGAAGGGTAGAAAGTTGTTGTTGGCTCAGATGTGTCGGCGCACGGCAGAGCAGAACCATTTGCGGTTAATGGCTTTTCTACCTGAATCGAGCAGCAATCGAGAAGGGGGCGATTCCCATCAGCTAGTGCTTTCTCCCAGTTTGTTAATATTCATCACTAATGTATTGATTTGGATATATATACAAACTGTACATTAAAGAGTGCCTCGCGAGGCACTTAGGGGGCCTTCGGCCTGGGATTGAAATTGCAATAGGGTCCTGCAAAAAAACAGCCGACGCTAATGCAAGAACAAATGCACCGCTTAGCAATTAAGAAGGACCAGCTTCCAAGTTCACTTGTCAGCAAGCTGGGGAAGGAAGACGTGGTGCCCTTGAATGTAGTCTCGGGGTTGAGAGGAACACAGATCAACTCTCCTGAGGTAGCAGGTGTTTCTGCTCCACGGATCAGCCCGCTCCCGGATATCCCCTTCCTAGCATCAAAATTATGGGAAAGGCTCTTCTCGAAAATTTCAGATGCTTCAGTCTCCTTCGCGTTAAGATCGCTTGACCAAATGAAGCCCTTTTCCCTCGATGAATTTTCACGGCAGGACCTGGACAGATAAGGTCACCAGCAAAAGTCCGACAATATGGGAAAGAGGGGAATTAGCGGGTGGAGGAGGGTTGAAAGAGAGAAGCAACCTACAAATTTCTGGACAAGGGAGAACAATTAACCAGCGGAACGACTTGCCACCTGAAGTTGTGGGTGCTCCATCACTGGAGGCTTTCAAGAAGAGGCTGGGCAACCGTTTGTCTGGGACGGTATGAAGACCCCTCTGGCAAGGAAGGTCGTAAAATGGGGCATAGGCCACTGGACAAACGTTTTCGCTTGGCAACCTGAATTAGACATGCCCAGTTCCCACAATCATTCATCGTACATTTTAACCTTTAATCCCCTCGTCATCCTTGTTGCTCTTCTCTGCAGCCTTTCTAGAGTCTCAGCATCTTTTCTGTATCATGGAGACAAGATCTCTGGACAGAGGATGCTAATTCTGCTAAGCTTGTAAGCCGCCCTGAGTCTTCGAAGAAGGGCGGGATATAAATGGAATTAAAATAAATAAAAAATAAAATAAATTCTTCTCCAGGCCTTGATCCCAGCATCCCCAGGACGAAATCAGATGCCCTTCTGTTCCTCTGTTTCCAGTCTTCCACCATGCATCCCTTGGCAAAGCTTGATCCTGCTGTTGGCGTGGGTCCTCATGCCCCCTCCCCTCCTCTCCCCCACCCACCTGGACTGCTTTCTAAGTGATTAGCTCCTGATTCATAGGGGTAGGGGTGGGGGTGGGGAGAGGCTGTGTCTCTTGTTACAAGGCACCTTTCTGCTCACTTCGTCTTCCTGGAATTAAATCTCCCAGCAGAGCTGATCACGTTTAAACTTATTTAATCTCCCGGTTTAAGCGGCGGCAGGTTTTTAATATTTTTAAAAGTGGTCGGGTCTGAAAAAACAGGAGGATTGAAGCAGGCTTTTGAATAAGTGAGAATAAGCCCTTCTCACTATGCATGCAGCACCAGGCCATTTCCATCCGCAAAGCCTTCACACACACACACACACAAACACACACACACACACACACACACACACACACCCCGCTCACTTAATGCAATCTGTCTTTCAGATCCTGAATAAAAGCAAAACCAGGAGCCAGAAGAGTCTTTAGGTCAAGAAAGACCACTGGATAATGTGATGGGTAAGCCCTCAATTTACAACCACAATGGGGATTCGGACTTCCGCCACTAAGGAAGGCAGTTGTTCAGGGAGTCACGTCCGATTTTAAGAACTTTTTTTTTTTGCGACGGACGTTGAAGCATCTCCTTGGAATTGACTCCAAAGCTTGCCGTAGCCCTGTGAAATAGTTCCGCTTCAATGAAAGGTCTCTCTCTCCAGTTTCCAGGTTCTTCTGGATAGGGTAAAAGTGTTGTGATTCAGTGTCAGCCTGTGGGTTCGGCAGCTGAATCGGACAATTCTGAGGAGGAGGAGGAGGAGGAGGAGGAGGAGGAGGAGGAAGGGGGGGGGGATTGGACAGCCTGCAGAGGAAAGTTCTGAGGCATCGCAGAGCTCTCAGCCAGGCCCCTCCCGTTTGGTTCCTCCTCAGACCCAACTGTGTGAGCCTGAAAGATTGGACGAAGACGATTCACAGCTGGCTTTGTTCAAGGACCCTGGAAGCAGGAGGCAGACAAGCCGGAGTGAACAAAGGAAGGCAATGAGGCACCTCGGGAGGAGGCAAAGAGAAGCCACGCCTTGAAACTGTGTTTAAAAGGGGAATGTGTGGGAGGGGCTGGTTGCTGAAGGCAACCGTTTGAACAGCTTCTGATTTAGTCGTGGTTAGCATTTGTTTTGCTCTGTTTTGGATCTGTTTCGTTTCATTTGTGTAAATACATTTGGTTGGCTAACTTTCAGCCTATTGACTATTGAAAAGGGGTTGTCCCTGACATTTCTGCAGGGCCGGTAGTAGGCTGGAACAGAACAAAAAGAAGGTCTACAAGAACCAACGGTGACTGGTTCCCAATGGTTCTTGGGTCAAAGCTGAGGAGTCCTGCTCAGTGGTCCACATCTGCTGGTCAGGAGCCCCTTGGCGGTCACTTTCCAGAAGTCCCAGGAACAGAGTAAAGCAACACAATGTACCGACCAAGGAGAACCTGCACTGAGGATGTTAATCTACTTTGGGTAATGAAAAGTCTGCAAGAACACAACCAAGCTCCGAGAGCACCCAGGACAAGTCAGGACACAATGTTTTCTTACAAAATAATCTGACAAGGAGATGGAGCAAGAAAAAAAAAATTAAATCCTTCTTCCTACTTTCTCCCCTGAAGGAGAGCCTTTGAAAGGACACTGATTATCCCATGATTACAATCCATCCGGGTTGTAACAACCTCATCTTGACTAACTACCCATCCTTGTTGTTGGCGGGTGGGTTGCCATGGAAACGTCCAAAGTGCTGTTACTCAACGGTTGCAAATTATGGCTCTCTTCTGGGTACTACTGATCATCTCGGAACTCTCCTAAGTTCAGGGCACAGAGGAGGAAGAAGAGCGATAATAGATTTTTCTCTCCCCACGTCGTCTACCTTTCTTGAGTTCCTTCTCTGCCCTATCAGAAAGAGACTTTGGAATAATACTGCGTTGTTTTGTTTTTTACTTTACGATTCATTCAAGACGACAATCCATTCATGGCGGCGGGAGTGGGTGGGGGGAGAAACATTTCCAACCATGTTGCAACTTCTAGACACATTGGTCTATTAATTAATGAGATTGGGCAATTGGGAGCTGTGATCCAGTCTTATTAGCCCAGACAGCTCTGCTTTAGAGAGTTATCATGAGCAACACCCAGAGTGACATTTTGTGAGCTGGGTGGTTGTATAAACACAATGGAATACATCCAATAAATAAACGAAGACAGCTAGGTATGACATTCAGAAAAGCACCATCCAAAAAGTCATTACGAAGAAGGACACCCCAGGCAAAAGCAAAGCTGAATCAAAGAGTTGGCCAAAAGCCTTTGTCTGGAAACATCTGTCTTTCCCCTTTGCCTTCTTCACCTTCTTCTAGAAGGTTTTCCTCTGACACCCATCAAAGGAAAGGAACTTTTATGAGAAAGGTGATTAATAGGCCAGCCTCACCCACTAAAGAAAATATACGTATATATTTATAGGTGGTGAAGAAGGCAGCCTGGCCTTCGAATGCGTCTTGACACGAGAAAAATCACAGGTTGTCATTTGATGAAGCTGGAAAGATAATCACCCATAATGTCCCAGATAGCACATATTCTCTCTCACACACACACATATATACACAAACACAATTCACTCCTAACTGTATCACCAGAAAATGTGCATTTACATGTCTTACCTGGGAGGAGGAGGAGGAGGAGGAGGAGGAGGAGATGGAGATGAAAAGACAGCTTGAACATTTTGGAAAGAAAGCTGAGGCGTATTTCTTCAAGGCTGATTGTTGCCAAAATATTGCTTAACACACAGTTGCCATTAATTTTTCACGATCAGCCTTTCAGCTTGTAAAAGATCTGCCCAACTTAAGTACATCTGTGTTGGCAATGAAGAAAGCAGATAAATAGTAATGGGAATAGTCTTAGACGCTCAGCTCCCTTCAACTACCAGGATAAGCAGAAATGTTTGGATCATCTTCCCTGTTTCCATGCTAGGTCAACCAAATCGTGTGGGCTGGTCAGCCGGTGAAACAAACGAAGGCGGTTAATTTTGCTTTCCAATGGGTGCGCCCCATCTTTTCTCCACAGCCCTGCAATGTCAGCTTAAACAATACATTCAACTTTGCAAAACAGAAGAACAGAAGAACAGAATGGAAAGGGAGCTTGAAGGTCTTCTAGTCCAACCTCCTAGTCAGGCAGGAAACTCTATACCATTCCAAACAAGTGGTGGTCCAGTTTCTTCTTAAAAACCTCCAGTGTTGGAGCATTCACAACTACTGGAGGCAAGTTGTTCCACTGGTTAACTGTTCTCACCATCAGGAAGTTTCTCCTTGGTTGCTTCTCTCCTTGATATGTTTCCATCCGTTGCTTCTTCTCCTGCCTTCAGGGGCTTTGGAGAATAGCTTGACTCCCTTTTCTTTGGGACAACCCCTGAGATATTGGAAGGCTGCTATCATGTCACCCCTCGCCCTTCTCTTTGTTAGACTAGACCAGGGTAGGCAACCTTGGCTCTTTTATGACTCGTGGACTTCAACTCCCAGAATTCCTGAGCCAGCCATGCTGAGGGGAAAGGGAGAGGTTTCCATGCTGAGCCACGTTGGCTCAGGAATTCTGGGAGTTGAAGTCCACGAGTCATAAAAGAGCCAAGGTTGCCTGCCGTTGGACTAGACATACCCAATTCCAGCAACCGTTCTTTATAAGTTTTATTCTCCGGTCCCCTGATAATCTTTGCTGCTCTTCTCTGCACTCTTTCTAGACTCTCAGCATCTTTTTTACAAGGTGGTGTAAAACTTCTGGAAATAAGCCATTCCCTTGATTAACAATTTTCATTGTCAGGAAGTTTTTCCTTAATTCTAGGTTGGATTTCTCTTTCATAATCTTCAGGTGCTTTGGAGAAGAAGTTGACTCCATCTTCTTTTGGGATATAATGCAGAAGTTGACCAAAGGAAGGGCTAGAGAGATAAGGCAACTCACCCGCCATGATGAAGTAAATTAAGAAATGGAGTCTGCTTCTTCCAATATACAGGTATTCGACTTACGACCACAGTCGAGCCCAAAATTTCTGTCGCTAAGCAAGACAGTTGTTAAGTGAGTTTTGCCCCATTCTACGACCTTTGTTGCTGCCTTTGTTAAGTGAATCACCGCAGTTGTTAAGTCAGTAACACGGTTGTTAAGGGAATCCGGCTTCCCCCATGGATTTTGCTGGTCAAGAAGGTTGCAAAAGGGACACCGCAACCGTCATAAAGAGGAGTCGGTTGCCAAGCATCTGAAATTGGATCACATGACCGTGGGAATGCTCCAGCGGTTGTAAGCATGAAAAATGGCCATAAGTCACTTTTTCCAGTGCTTCGGTGTAACTCTGAACAGTCACTAAATGAATGGCTGTAAGTCAAGAACTACTTGCCGAGGAAAGCATGTCCTTCTCTTAATAGCAGACACAGATGTGGTTGCAGATGTGTGGAGGAGTGCAGTTTCTGCCTTAAGTTTATATCCGAAAACACAAGGTGTCGCTTAATTCCCCTGGATATGCTTGACTCTCATACAGAGACATGATTTTTTGTTTGATGGTTTTACAGGTTCTGTTCTCACATGGGAGAAAAAGATTAATAGATAGATAGATAGATAGATAGATAGATAGATAGATAGATAGATAGATAGATAGATAGATAGATAGATAGATAGATGATAGATAGATAGATAGATAAATGGATAGATAGATGATAGATGATAGATGGATAGATAGATAGATAGATAGATAGATAGATAGATAGATAGATAGATAGATAGATAGATAGATGATAGATAGATAGATAGATAGATAGATAGATAGATAGATAGATGGTGGATGGATAGATAGATAGATGATAGATGATAGATGGATAGATAAAAGAGATAGATAGATAGATAGATAGATAGATAGATAGATAGATAGATAGATAGATAGTGGATGGATAGATAGATAGATGATAGATGATAGATGGATAGATAAAAGATAGATAGATAGATAGATAGATAGATAGATAGATAGATAGATAGATAGATAGATAGATAGTGGATGGATAGATAGATGATAGATGATAGATGGATAGATAAAAGAGATAGAAGATAGATGATAGATAGATGATAGATAGATGAACACATACATAACACACATTTAAACATACCACCTACACCCTTACATATAAGTAACATATAAATATTAATCACCGTCCATCTTGGATACATTTTATCTTCCCTTCCCTCCCCTCCCTTCCCCTCCCTTCCTTACTCCTCCTCGCTCCCTCCCCTCCTTTTTTGTGGGGGGATTGAAATATATATATGTGTGTGTGTGTGTGTGTGTGTGTATGTGTGTGTGTGTGTGTGAAATGTTTGTTAAGTATTTAGATTACCTTGCTAGGCCCCAAACATGGGACAAATCTTATTTCCTGTTTCAGCCTAACCCAAGGCCATCCACAGGCAGTTGTCACAGTAGTGACAGCTCATATTTGTGTAAAAAAAATTTTTTTTTTTATTGAAAAGTTTTACAATACAATTTTCCATTAAAAACCCCCATCCCCCTCCCCCCTCCCCTCCCTACCTCCCCCCTCCCTCTTCCCTCCCCCCTTACCTCCCCCCTTCCCCCCTCCCTCTTCCCTCCCCTACCTCCCCCCCACCCCCCCTCCCCCCCCCCCCGGACTTCCCAGAGCTAAATACAAGGTATATGTATATAAAAGCAATCATAAGCAACCATATACTAACAACCATAAATTCTAAAATCCATCACTCTCTAACTTATATAAGAACAAACAAAACTTAACATTATTAAATATATATAAAAAAGAAAATAGGAAAAGAAAAGAAAAAACACGAAAGAAGACTTATTCGAATGCTAGATAAAACTTCTTAACCCTATACTTATTCTGGATAAACTCAATCCACTTTCTCCATTCCATAATATAACGTTCTTGCGAATGATCTTTTAAATAAGCCGATATCTTCGCCATCTCTGCCAGGTCGGAAACCTTTAAAGTCCATTCTTCTATGGTCGGCAGCTCCTCTTTCTTCCAATATTGTCCTATCAAAAGTCTTGCTGCCGTAACTAAATTCAGCATCAACTTAGAGTCCACCACTGTAGCATCAACAATTATTCCCAACAAAAAAAAATTTTTTTTTGAATAGATTTACTCTCTGGAGCAAGTGGCGATAAGTCCCAAGCCTCCAAGACCCTGATTTCTTTCCCTTCCTTACCCCTAAGAGGAACGCGCATCAAGGTGAAACAACAACAACAAAATGACGGTGTTATTCTTTTTATTCTTGACGTGTGAGCATTGTGGATGTTGTGTTTTTCCTCCCCCACCCCCACCCCCTCAGCAAAAGAACATCATCGAATTAATTCACTCTTTAGGCCTTTTCAGCTATTTCCCCAAAGGTGAATAAAGAAAGAAATACTACAAAACACAGGAGGGAAGCAAAGATTTTGGGGGGGGGGGATGGCACCCTTCCAAGTTCTGAGTTAAGCATCAAAGCATCAGGGACGGTTCAGAGGTGATAGAATGCAGCCTGCAGCCACAGCTTCTTTGTCGGGAAGACTGTAAACATCAGACTCATAAAACAATATTTGAAAAAGGCAACGGGAGAAAGATCCGGGGCGGGGAGAGAGAAGAAGACTCTTATTAGCAGCAAAATATGACTTTCTGATTGCAATCTCTTGACAGGGAACAGCACTATTGGGCCAGTAAATCACCTTCAGTCTAGGAGATGGCCTGCTCAGATAAAAGAGAAGCTTTTGACAGACAGCAAGGAAGACATCCAGGTCAGCTTGTCAGGAAAAAACCTTCCATTTCCCCCCTCAAAACATACATCCGAGGCTGCTCAACCAGACTCTTCCCCAACAGGTTGAGACTTGTCCACCCAAGCTGTAGCTGAAACCTGCAGCCAGGGCTTTTAGCAAAATATTGTCTCTTACACATCCACCATTACGACAAAAGCCAGAGGGCTGGTTGACTTGTTTTCTTGGAAGAGAAACGGAGGAGAAATATATTTCCTCCATGGGGGGCTCTTCTGATACTTCGGGAAGGCAAGGCCAGAATCACCGGTGGCTTTGGGAGGAGCAAAGCGGGCAGACAATGGAGACCCACCCACTCACTCCAATTCTGATAAGAGTTTTAGACCATCAGACATGGGAGACATTTTTTTTTAAAATCCCATTTATATCCCGCCCTTCTCCGAAGACTCAGGGCGGCTTACAATCTAAGAAGCACAAATCAATGTGCTTAGCAATAGCCTTCATTCTATGTATATGCCTGCTGCTTATTACGACTTTTGTCCCCCCCGAGGCATTATTACAAAGTCATCTTATTGCCCCCCAACAATCTGGGTCCTCATTTTACCTACCTCGGAAGGATGGAAGGCTGAGTCAACCTTGAGCCTGGTGGGACTCGAACCTGCACTGATTGCAGGCAGCTGGTGTTACTTAAGGAGCCACTAGCCCACTGCTCCACCAAGGATCTTGGATGATAGGTTGAGGTTTTTCACCGTGAGAATGTTCCGATGAGTTTCACTTGAGGTTGTTGGCTCTCCCTGATGATTAAGGACAACTTTCATGATTACCTCACAGAATCGGGAAATCTGAGCTGGGGGTCATCATCTTGAGAGGATAAGTAACTTGAGGAAACAGATGGTTGCTTTGGCCAATCTTGTCCCACAAAGCCTGTGGATTATGCAAAGGGTGTCAGTTGTATCACCACAGGGTTTTCTAACGTATAATACGTATTAAGAAGTTCAACGGCAGTAGTAAAAACTGAGAAAAAGAAAGAGAAAAGAATGGGGGAGAAAAGAATAAAAACTGCAGGAAAGGAAGAAAGAATATAACAAAGGGAAAGAAGAGAAATATATAAAGAAACGATTTCCAACCTTTATCGCAACAGGTATAAACAAATGTAATAATCCTTCATCCCCTATAATAGGGGTCTTCAAACTTGGCCCTTTTATGACTTATAGACTTCAACTCCCAGAATTCCCCAGCCATCATGGGGAACTGGGGACGGTGGGGGTGGAGGGTAGCTAGGTTTGAACAATTGGGAGGGTTTCTTTCTCTTTGATGACTTGTGGACTTCAACTCCCAGAATTCCTCAGTCAGCGTGAGGGAATTATGACCCCCCTTTATGACTTGTGGACTTCAACTCCCAGAATTCCTCAGTCAGCGTGAGGGAATTATGACCCCCCTTTATGACTTGTGGACTTCAACTCCCAGAATTCCTCAGTCAGCGTGAGGGAACTATGACCCCCTTTATGACTTGTGGACTTCAACTCCCAGAATTCCTCAGTCAGCGTGAGGGAATTATGACCCCCCTTTATGACTTGTGGACTTCAACTCCCAGAATTCCTCAGTCAGCGTGAGGGAACTATGACCCCCTTTATGACTTGTGGACTTCAACTCCCAGAATTCCTCAGTCAGCATGCCTGGCTGAGGAATTCTGGAAGTTGAAGTCCACAAGTCATAAAAGGGCCAAGTTTGAAGACGCCTGCCCTATAAGATTATGGGTCAGGTGTCCCTTCATCTCATATCCAATCCTTATCTGTAAACAAATTCATGAAGCATCCATTTTTCCACCCTGGTGTCAGCAAAAGCTGCACAAAGTGTTTACGGAATACAGTACTCTTAAGCCATAAGGAAATGGCTCCGAAATATATGCCAAAAATGACGCAGATAGCATTGCCACCTAATATAATGTGCAAATCTAAGAGGTTGAGATTCTAGAAAGAGTGCAAAAAAGATTCTAGAAAGAGAGCAAAAAAGATGATTAGGCTAATATATACAAAGAACGTTTGCAGCAAATTGGGCATGTCTAGTCTAACAAAGAGAAGGACTAGGGGTGACATCATAGCAGTCTTCCAAAATTTGAGAGACCGTCATAGAGAAGAGGGGTTGATCTACGCTCCAAAACACATGAGAGCAGGACAAGAAGTAATGGATGGAAACTAATCAAGGACAAATCCAACCTAGAATCCAAAGCGTAGAATTAAGGAGAAATTTCCAGACAGTGAGGACAATTAACCTGTGGAACGGCTTGCCTCCAGAAGTTGTGGGTGCTCCATCCCTGGAGGTCTTCAAGAAGAGACTGGAATTGTATAGGTTCTCCTGTTTGAGCAGGGGGTTGGACTAGAAGACCTCCAGGGTCCCTTCCAACTCCGTTATTGTGTTCTTCTGTATTCTATTTTAAATCTGATCAGGCTTGCTCCGCGACAGCCTTCTAGCTCATTAAAACTCAGATCCAAAAGAAGGATTCTTTTCACTAAATTACTGCCCCACTCCGTGACTAAGGCAGTATAATTGATCAGAGCTTTATTTATGAATGCATTTGTTGAAATCAGAACCAACCAGTTGTACATGGGATAAAGGTCATTCGATATCCGAAACCTTAAGCGTTTTCACCTCTTAAAGGAAATATTCTTTTCTTTCTGTTACTGAGAATACTATCAGACTTGGTACAATATCCATTCAGGAAATTAATAAGCATTTCATTGAACCCCAGGAAAATGGAGGCCTTGCTATTAGCTCCTCATAAAAAGCGACCCAGCAGTGAGCCTCAGATGTCCTGAAATAGACCATAAAAATCCAGGAAATATGAATGCTTTAAAAATGAATGGTTCAAATCAGCAGTGTCACAGCGCTGCAGAGATGTCACGGGGATAATGAAATATGTACTGGTAAGATGTACAGGAGCGAGTGCATTTATGGCACTCTCAAGCAAAAACAAAGGGGAATTCCTCCCCGTGTAATTCTGTTCATAAATCAGCAGCTGTGTAAAGTTTGTTTAGACATCTGTGGACTTTCCCGAAGAAGAAGAAGAAGAAGAAGAAGAAGAAGAAGAAGAAGAAGAAGAAGAAGAAGAAGAAGAAGAAGAAGAAGCCGCCCTTTGTGTCTTTTCGGAGTATTTGTATCTCAGGCACAAGATGCCTGATAGACATTACCAATAAAGGAGAATATTTGCGGCGCAGGGATGAACCAAGGGGTCCTTGGTGCTCTCCAAGCTTGGTGGTTTCCTTGCAGACGTTTCATGACCCAACTAGGGAACAATATCACTGCTGGAAGGGAGGGGGGGGTTGCAGAGAGGAAGAGGAGGAAGAGGAGGAGGAGGAGGATTGTGGGGTCCTTGGTGGTCTCTGAACTTGGTGGTTTCCTTGCAGACGTTTCATGACCCAGCTAGGGAACAATATCAGTGCTGGAAGGGAGGGGGGTTTGCAGAGAGGAGGAGGAGGAGCAGGACTGTGTGGTCCTTGGTACTCTCTGAACTTGGTGGTTTCCTTGCGGACGTTTCATGACCCAGCTAGGGAACAATATCAGTGCTGGAAGGGAGGGGGGTTTGCAGAGAGGAGGAGGAGGAGCAGGACTGTGTGGTCCTTGGTACTCTCTGAACTTGGTGGTTTCCTTGCGGACGTTTCATGACCCAACTAGAGAACATCATCAGTGCTAATAAGGAATTACCCTGTGGCTTAGATGGGCAGCCACTAAATTGGATAAACAAACAACCCATCAGCCCACCTGGCTCCTCCCACCCCCACTTAACAGTCCCTCCCCTCACCAGTTCTCTCTGGAGGAGAACTTTTTCGAGCTGAGAAGCATCCCACGAGGGAACCGGAAAGAAATTCTCCAGCTCTCCAAGATCCAAGCGGACAACCTCCTTGGCCAAAGGGGAAAGAAGCAAGCATGGGGAATTGAAAAGCCGATTCCCCGTCTCCGGGGCCTCTTCATCAGATCCTTTTGCCCCCTTGCTTCAGTGATCATCTCTGGGAACTGTGGCACAATTCTTTCAGCCGCCCAACCGCCTTCCAAGAGTCAATAAAGCAGCTAAATCTTTCCATTCAGAGACATCCAGCTTTCTGAGCCTTTAGCGCTCTCTCTCTCTCTCTCTCTCTCTCTCTCTCTCTCTCTCTCTCTCTCTCTCTCCCCTCTCTTCATTCCTGCCTATAAAGCACCTGAGTAAGTGGCCATTATAATAATAACAATAATTACGGTATTTTTAAAGCATTGACCCTGGGACCCCAATGATCAAGGTCAAAACGCTTCAGATAAACGGAGCTCGGCGGCGAGAGCCTCCAGCTGATGTCTTCCCACCCTGAAAACCAAACAAAAAGCCAAACAGAGTCCAGAACCGCCTGTCAAGTCTTCCAGACGGCTGGTTTAGGTCCTGCAACTGCCACGTTTCCCCCTGTTTCTTGCTCCCCCTCATTTCCAAGGGTGCTACCATCTCAAGGCCCGAGATGGTGATCTGAGTTTCTTGACGCTTCCTTTGCGAACAGAGTTCTCTCTTTGCTCTGGGGGGTGAGGCAGCAAATGTTGTCCAAATATTTCTTCTTCTTCTTCTTCTTCTTCTTCTTCTTCTTCTTCTTCTTCTTCTTCTTCTTCTTCTTCTTCTTCTTCTTCTTCTTCTTCTTCTCCTCCTCCTCCTCCTCCTCCTCCTCCTCCTCCTCCTCCTTCTCCTTCTCCTTCTCCTTCTCCTTCTCCTTCTCCTTCTCCTTCTTCTTCTTCTTCTTCTTCTTCTTCTTCTTCTTCTTCTTCTTCTTCTTCTTCTTCTTCCTTTTTTCTCCTCCTCCTCCTCTTCCTCCTCCTCTATGATCAGATACAACGTTCTGATTCTTGCTCTTTCTTGGCCTCAAGCATTATTATTTGATGCTCCCATAGTGTCTTTGGTGTTGCCTCTCCATCTTCTTCTGGGTCTGTCTCACGCTCTTTGGCTTCTCCTCTTGTTGTATGTGCTCTGTATGGTATAGAATCCTTGTGGGGTTTGTTTTTTTTAAAAAAATTCTTTGATACCTTCAACATTTGATCTTCTCTGTTTTCTTCCTTTGGTTGGTTTTGAAAGTCTCCAGTGGTGATTCTTGGAAGAGCATCCGTTGTGGCCTTCCCACCTCCCCCCCCCCCACCCTCAGACCTCCCCACGGCGAGGCAGAGGCAGAATGAGCTTCTCGCTGCTCTTCTCTAACCTGCCTTGTTATGACTTTTATTGGGTGGGTGTTCTGGGGAGCATCAAAGGTGAGACAGAATCATGATTTGCCCAGCTCCAGCTCTATAAAAGAAATAATTGCCCAGGAAACCTTCTGTCTG
This sequence comes from Vipera ursinii, assembly GCF_947247035.1. Lineage (NCBI taxonomy): Eukaryota > Metazoa > Chordata > Lepidosauria > Squamata > Viperidae > Vipera > Vipera ursinii. The sequence continues at coordinate 906 of NW_028148217.1, read as the reverse complement.
CCAAAGGAACCGTCTTCCTGTTTCTTTCCTTGTAAAGCCTAATTGACCTAGCCCAGGAGTAGGCAACCTTGGCTCTTCTATGACTCGTGGACTTCAACTCCCAGAATTCCACAGCCAGCCATGCTGAGGGGAAAGGGAGAGGTTTCCATGCTGAGCTATGCTGGCTCTGGAATTCTGGGAGTTGAAGTCCACGAGTCATAAAAGAGCCAAGGTTGCCTACCCCTGGCCTAGCCAGTTGATCAGTGGGGTCAACAATGTGTGTGTGTCCATCCATACACACACACACACGCACGCACACACAGAGGCACATACACAGAGGCACACACACATAGAGAGGATATATGTGTGTGTCCATCCTAGCCTAATGGACCCTAGCCAGTTGATCAGTGGGGTCAACAATGTGTGTGTGTCCATCCATACACACACACACACACACACACACACACAGAGGCACACACACAGAGGCACACACACAGAGAGGATATATGTGTGTGTCCATCCTAGCCTAATGGACCCAGCCAGTTGATCAGTGGGGTCAACAATGTGTGTGTGTCCATCCATACACACACACACACACACACACACACACACACACACACACACAGAGGAATATACATATTTTTATCTATATACTTGCTTTAAAAACAAAGCACCCAGAATAATTTTGTTCCCTCCCTCCCTCTCACCTTTCTTTTCCTTTCTTTTCCTTTCTTTTCCTTCTCTTCTCTTCCCTTCCAACATATCTATAAAGCAGAGGGAAGAGTGTTGAAACTTGCTGTTGCAGTGCTGAAAGCAATGCCCTGTCCTCTTCTTCTTCTCCCCCTCCCCAACCACTCCACACACACACCCAGCCCAGCGGCACCCACTCCGGTGGTGGTCGCAGTCCCCCATTTTATGAGTTGTGAT
>NW_028148218.1:0-25587 GCF_947247035.1 Vipera ursinii | reverse complement strand
GGGGGAGGGAAGAAGGAGGCGTAGCGTTCTCCAGGCAGGATAAGTGTGCTCAGTAGCTATTGTGGAAAATGAAAATATTGCCTAATGTTCTTCTATGCAAGGTTTAGGCCCAGCTGAACTAAATCAGGCCTCATGGAAAAAAGTATGAACCAAAGACTGTGCTCTGCTTAGTTTTGCAAGTTTGCAACTGTACTTTACTGATATGATTTTGCTAAGCTTGCTTGTTTCAAGTACATTTAGAACATAAGGACTGGAACAGCAAGAAACAGGGAACAGAACGCGGCTGATGGATACGGGTTCCAACGTACACGAGTATGTGGAAAGTTGCGTTCAGCAGAAAGTCCTCAGAAAGTGTAAGATTGCTGATTATTTGTCTACAGCAGGGGTCTTCAAACTTGGCCCTTTTATGACTTGTGGACTTCAACTCCCAGAATTCCTCAGCCAGACATGCTGGCTGAGGAATTCTGGGAGTTGAAGTCCACAAGTCATAAAAGGGCCAAGTTTGAAGACCCCTGGTCTACAGACTTAGGATGAGGAAGGGTATAAAAAGTTGGGACTGGACCTGAGTGATTTGCCATTGGCCTATAGCTGTCCTTAATGGACCTGGACCTCATTGCAATGGGTTATTAATGTAAGTGATGTTGTGTTATTATGTTTGCTGCGTTCCAAATTATTAGCAAAATAAACCTCTGGATCTTAAAGTAAGAATTATTGTTTCGTATTGCTGTCCTTTGTCTTTTTCATTGGGTTTTTTTTAGCGACACTATCCTATTAATTCCCAGCAAATTCATTATCATCAGCGTTATTACGGTGAATTTCAAATGTCTTCCTAATGATCAGCCACTTTAAATAAAAGGTGCCACCGTTTTCTGTTGTGGTATGGTAATGACATAAATTTAATTCCAAATAAATAAATAAAAAATAAACCCTGAAACTAAATTCAAATGAGATTTTAAAAAAATGACTAGCAAGGACATTTAAAAGTAATCCTTTTACTGTTAACAAAAGCCCTTTGGATCTTTCTCAAGGGCATTTTTAAAGTGCAATTAATAAAATAAGTAATTATGTTTTTAATCTATGTTTAATTAATTTTCTTTTCTTTTCTTTTTTTTTTTGCTATTCCGTTCCCCCCCCCTCTTTCCTTCAGGTTTTATAACCCAGCTAAAAGAAATTGCTTTAGGTGGGGAACAGACTTAAAAATTTTAGACGACTACGTTTTTCTCTTTAAACAAATAAGAACATTTAACGATTTTTAAACTTTAAAGGGGAGAGAAATGCCTGCTGTCTCTTGCACTCACAAGAGGCCACTGGTTTAAGAACTAGAATTTCAGAAATTCCCAGTTGTGGTTTGAAACCGATTCTCTGGTAACTAACAAAAGAAAACATAAGCAACCCGGAAGACCCCGATTTCTAAAAGAATAGCAAGAGTCAGTTCAAGTGGGAAATGCATGTATTTTCAGTCCTTTGCATGTTATAGTTCCTCCCTCCCAAAAGAGGCAGTTATCATTTATTTCAATCATGGATCAGAGTTTTAAAGAAAGGGATGAAATGTTGGTGCATTTAAAGGCACAAAGCAAAGCGGTTCCTAGGGTATAATAATATTGCAGAACCACAGGCACAATCGCAGCGTTTAAAAAAAAATATCTGGCAAACTTCTTGGTGAGCACGGAATTCTAGTCTGAGAAGAAGATTGGGATGTACCAATGTCCGAATAAAACAAGGGGGTGGGGCTGATTCAATTTCGGGGACATTGCTACTTTCCAAAAAAAAATGAAAATAGGGAATTGGTTCAACTTGGAGACAAAACTTTTCTATGCAATGCAAACACAGCGTTGTGCCCGTCATTTCCAGGGGTGAACAGTCTCCTGCCTATAACCCTGCGAAAGCTGCCTTGGGTTATAGATGCATATTGGGGAGACAAAATACTTGGCCTTTCAGGGTGTCTGTGGTGATGCTCAGTCCTCCAGGTCCTGGTTGTCCCAAGAGGGGCTTTTTTCAGGAGGCAACTGGACTTCCTTGTTTTGCTTTGAGGACGTTTCGCTTCTCAGCACAGAAGCTTCTTCAGCTCTGATTGGATAGTGGGGAGTGGAAGGATTTATTGTCCTTGCAGACAGATGTCGAGACTCTAGAAAGAGTACAGAGAAGAGCAACAAAGAGGATGAGGGGACTGGAGGCTAAAACATATAGGGAACGGTTGCTGGAATTGGGTATGTGTAGTTTAACGAAGAGAAGGGTGAGGGGTGACATGATAGCAGCCTTCCAGTATCTCAGGGGCTGCCCCAAAGAAGAGGGAGTCAAGCTGTTCTCCAAAGCACCTGAAGGCAGGACAAGAAGCAACGGATGGAAACTAGTCAAGGAGAGAAGCAACCTGGAACTAAGGAGAAACTTCCTGACAGTTAGAACAATTAACCAGTGGAACAACCTGCCTCCAGAAGTGGTGAATGCTCCAACACTGGAAGAGACTGGCCAGCCATTTGTCTGAAATGGTATAGGGCTTCCTGCCTTAGCAGGGGGTTGGACTAGATGACCTCCAAAGTCCCTTCCAACATTATTATTATTATTATTACAGCTGGTCATTTGCATTCTTTTCAGAGCGTCATTGAGGACTCTCTAGAGAGTTGCATTCTTTTGAGATGCAGACAACACAGACGCATCCCCAACAGCCTGCGCCCGTCTTCAACAGTGAAGAGACGCATCCTGCAGCCAAGAAGGCTCCACACCCATTTGCACCACTCAGGTGACCCTGAGGACACAGGTAAACCTCCAAGTGGCCTCAACGACTCTCCAAAAGAAGGCAAATGACCAGCTGTCCGCAAGGAGTATAAATCCTTCCCTTCCCCACCCTCCAGCCAGAGCTGAAGAAGCTTCTTGGGTGAGAAGTGAAATGTCTTCAAAGAAAAACTAAGAAAGTCCAGTTGCCTCCTGCAAAAGCACCTTTGGGGCAACCAGGACCTGGATAGACTGAGAATCTCCATAGACACTCACTGCCTGTTTCTCTTGCAAACATCTTGAAGGCACCAATTCGAATATTTCTTTCCCAGTTTTCTGCTAGCGTTCTCCTCCAGCTGTTCCCAAATTCCCCTGCGATGGCATTGAACATTGAGGGAATCGCTCCCAGCAATTATTCCTCTGCCATGTTAGCCCACAGCTGTAAACAGAATAACTCAGCCAAATACTTAGCCATTCAGGGCTGACAGTTACTGTTTACTCCCAACCCCCTGTGAACCTCTATTGCTCCGTGGTTCAGCCGACAGCCCTAGAAGCATTCTTGGGTAAGCTTTATTTTGCTTTTAACCACCATGCACCACCTACTTTTCTTTTTTTTTCCCTCTGGACTTGGGGACCGAGCCAGGAATCAGAATAAGTGTAGTGCAAACAGCGTAACACCCACCATCAGCCTGAGATGACCTCATTTTTTTCCCCCATCAGTTTCTGAGGCAGGGAGGAAGGAAAATATAACTGGTGACCGCAGGGAAGAAAGGTTTCTTGATTTTTTTTGCAGCATTTTGCTGCTGGCTTTGTGTGCCGAGCAAGACAACATGGAGCCTCAGAGACTCCCGTGTTACAATCCTAGTGTGTGGTAAGGCTCACTAGCCATGTTCAGAGAGAAGAATGGAGGATCACGTGTAAGCAGAGATGGTGGAGGTCTGCCGTAGGACCAAGTTAAACTTAAAAATAACGTGAAGTCTGAGATGAAATGTAGGCCGTGGGCTTTGGAGCGTCTATAAACTATTGAGCATGCTGAGGATACTCAAGTGGGAGGTTGACACCATGGCTTTCATTTACTTAGGGAAGTCTAGCTTCTCAGACAATGGCAAAGGCAGAGGGGTGCTGCAGCCACCAAAACAGCCAACACGGTCCTAGGCTGCATTAACAGAGCGATAGAATCAAAAATCGCGTGAAGCGTTAATAATACTTTGCAATGCCTTGGTAAGGCCACACCTGGAATACGGCATCCAGTTTTGGTCAAAACGATGTAAAAAAGATGTTGAGACTCTGGAAATAGTGCAGAGAAGAGCAACAAAGGTGATTGGGGTGGGGGTGGGGGGCTGGAGGCTAAAACATACGAAGAACGGTTTCAGGAATTGGGTATGTCTAGTTTAACGAAAAGAAAGACTACAGGGTGACATGGTAGCAGTCTTCCAATATTTGAGGGGTTGTCTGTATAAGAGGGTGAGAGACAGGTATCTTGGTCTATATACCAAACGAATGACCCATTGGGATCCCCATATCAAAATAACTTACCTTGCGTCCGGCCAGAACTTGAAAATAACATTCAACGTAGCACAGTATTTAAACAAAATGATCCGGTTAAGATCTGCATATGTGGGACTGATTGGGGTAGATTGTAAGGGCGACTCCGAAATATAATGTTATCATATTTTATCTATATCTTAAATTTGTATTTTATTACTATTTCAACTTAAATTGTATTTTAATTTCATTTTAAATTGTATTTTATCAAATTCCATTTCGGATTGCTTTTATCAAGTTTTGGTGACGGTTTGTTGCTGGAACTTTGTACTTTGATATGGCCCAAGGGCTAATCAATAAAGTTGTTGTTGTTGTAATATTTGAGGGCCTGCCACAAAGAAGAAAGGGGTCAAATTATTTTCCAAAGCACCAAAAGGCACAACAAGAAACCACGGGTAGAAACTAAGCAAGGAGAGAAGCAACCTAGAATCTAAAGAGGAATTTCCTGACAGTGAGAACAATTATCCGGTGGAACAGAAGTTGCCTCCAGAAGTTGTGGGTGCTTCATCACTGGAGGCTTTGAAGAAGAGACTGGACAGCCAGTCTGGGATGGTGTAAGGGTCTCCTGCTTGAGCAATTGGTTGGACTAAAAGGTCCCTTCCAACTCTGTTACTCTGTTACTTTGTTAAGTTTGAGTGAATACATTTCCTCCACCTCTGCATAAGGCCATACCCCTAATTTGTTCTTCTGACTGCCAGCAAAATAGCAGTGTATCTAACTTGGCCTAAGGTAATGAAACCCTAAACCACAAGCAAGCTAAAATGTGACTAGGACATATTTCAGCACAGCAGAAGCCTTGAACTTAAACTGAACCTTGGCCACGGGAAGGACACTGAAAACGATGCTGCATCTTTCCATGTGTTGGCCGACAAAGGTTCACCATCAGTGTGAAGATACAGTCTTGACATCAGCTTCTGTCCCGTCTCAAATTTCCATAAAAGGTACTTCAATGATCAGAGGGCAACAGCTGAATGCTTAATTGCGTTACGTTTCTTCTCCTTTTCTTTTTTCGTAAGCTGGAGTAGTAACTGAATTCATCTACTGTTGAAAAATAAATCAGTTGCAAAGCACCCTCGTGCAATCACAGGCTTTTGTTGTTGTTTTTTTTGGTACCATTGCATTAATCCACTTCTTTGCAGTAAAAGAATTCTCAACACTTATGCTATCAATCTTCAATTGTCTAACCATGGAGAGATTTCACAATGACACTCTAGTATAGTATAGTATTGTCTCTTATTCTATTTTACTCTACTTTACGCTACACTATATTCTACTCTAGTCTAGTCTATTCTGCATTCCTATTGTGCATTTCTGTTCTATTCTATTCTATTCTATTCTATTCTATTCTATTCTATTCTATTCTATTCTATTCTATTCTATTGTATTCTATTCTATTCTATATTCTGTATAATATTTGATTCAGACTCATTGTATAACATTGTAAACGTTTGGGCTAGCAGTGCCATGATTTGCATGCTTAATATAGAGTTTATATATCCTTGGAAAATTAACTGTATTACAAAGTTTTGGTGATTCCTTCCTTCCTTCCTTCCTTCCTTCCTTCCTTCCTTCCTTCCTTCCTTCCTTCCTCCTTCTTTCTTTCTTTCTCTCTCTTTTCCTTCCTTCCTTCCTTCCTTCTTTCCCTCCCTCCTTCCTTCCTTCCTTCCTCCATTGAGTGCTGAGATCTATTTACCTTCCCTCTGGGAATGCTCGAGAGACTTCCTTCCTTCCTTCCTTCCTTCCTTCCTTCCTTCCTTCCTTCCTTCCTTCCTCCTTCTTTCTTTCTTTCTCTCTCTTTTCCTTCCTTCCTTCCTTCCTTCTTTCCCTCCTTCCTTCCTTCCTTCCTTCCTCCATTGAGTGCTGAGATCTATTTACCTTCCCTCTGGGAATGCTCGAGAGACTTCCTTCCTTCCTTCCTTCCTTCCTTCCTTCCTCCTTCTCTCTTTCTTTCTCTCTCTTTTCCTTCCTTCCTTCCTTCCTTCCTTCTTTCCCTCCTTCCTTCCTTCCTTCCTTCCTCCATTGAGTGCTGAGATCTATTTACCTTCCCTCTGGGAATGCTCGAGAGACTTCCTTCCTTCCTTCCTTCCTTCCTTCCTTCCTTCCTTCCTTCCTTCCTTCCTTCCTTCCTTCCTCCTTCTTTCTTTCTTTCTCTCTCTTTTCCTTCCTTCCTTCCTTCCTTCTTTCCCTCCTTCCTTCCTTCCTTCCTTCCTCCATTGAGTGCTGAGATCTATTTACCTTCCCTCTGGGAATGCTCGAGAGACTTCCTTCCTTCCTTCCTTCCTTCCTTCCTTCCTTCCTTCCTTCCTCCTTCTTTCTTTCTTTCTCTCTCTTTTCCTTCCTTCCTTCCTTCCTTCTTTCCCTCCTTCCTTCCTTCCTTCCTTCCTCCATTGAGTGCTGAGATCTATTTACCTTCCCTCTGGGAATGCTCGAGAGACTTCCTTCCTTCCTTCCTTCCTTCCTTCCTTCCTTCCTTCCTTCCTTCCTTCCTTCCTCCTTCTTTCTTTCTTTCTCTCTCTTTTCCTTCCTTCCTTCCTTCCTTCTTTCCCTCCCTCCTTCCTTCCTTCCTTCCTCCATTGAGTGCTGAGATCTATTTACCTTCCCTCTGGGAATGCTCGAGAGACTTCCTTCCTTCCTTCCTTCCTTCCTTCCTTCCTTCCTTCCTTCCTTCCTTCCTCCTTCTTTCTTTCTTTCTCTCTCTTTTCCTTCCTTCCTTCCTTCCTTCTTTCCCTCCTTCCTTCCTTCCTTCCTTCCTCCATTGAGTGCTGAGATCTATTTACCTTCCCTCTGGGAATGCTCGAGAGACTTCCTTCCTTCCTTCCTTCCTTCCTTCCTTCCTCCTTCTCTCTTTCTTTCTCTCTCTTTTCCTTCCTTCCTTCCTTCCTTCCTTCTTTCCCTCCTTCCTTCCTTCCTTCCTTCCTCCATTGAGTGCTGAGATCTATTTACCTTCCCTCTGGGAATGCTCGAGAGACTTCCTTCCTTCCTTCCTTCCTTCCTTCCTTCCTTCCTTCCTTCCTTCCTTCCTTCCTTCCTCCTTCTTTCTTTCTTTCTCTCTCTTTTCCTTCCTTCCTTCCTTCCTTCTTTCCCTCCTTCCTTCCTTCCTTCCTTCCTCCATTGAGTGCTGAGATCTATTTACCTTCCCTCTGGGAATGCTCGAGAGACTTCCTTCCTTCCTTCCTTCCTTCCTTCCTTCCTTCCTTCCTTCCTCCTTCTTTCTTTCTTTCTCTCTCTTTTCCTTCCTTCCTTCCTTCCTTCTTTCCCTCCTTCCTTCCTTCCTTCCTTCCTCCATTGAGTGCTGAGATCTATTTACCTTCCCTCTGGGAATGCTCGAGAGACTTCCTTCCTTCCTTCCTTCCTTCCTTCCTTCCTTCCTTCCTTCCTTCCTTCCTTCCTCCTTCTTTCTTTCTTTCTCTCTCTTTTCCTTCCTTCCTTCCTTCCTTCTTTCCCTCCTTCCTTCCTTCCTTCCTTCCTCCATTGAGTGCTGAGATCTATTTACCTTCCCTCTGGGAATGCTCGAGAGACTTCCTTCCTTCCTTCCTTCCTTCCTTCCTTCCTCCTTCTTTCTTTCTTTCTCTCTCTTTTCCTTCCTTCCTTCCTTCCTTCCTTCCTCCTTTCTTTCTCTCTCTCTTTTCCTTCCTTCCTCCCTTCCTCCTCCTTCTTTCTGTCTCTCTCTCTTTTCCTTCCTTCCTTCCTTCCTTCCTTCCTTCCTTCCTCCTTCTTTCTTTCTCTCTCTCTCTTTTCCTTCCTTCCTTCCTTCCTCCCTTCCTCCACCTTCTTTCTTTCTCTCTCTCTCTCTTTTTTCCTTCCTTCCTTCCTTCCTTCCTTCCTTCCTTCCTTCCTTCCTTCCTTCCTTCCTTCCTTGTAGTTCTCCAGCACCAGCACCATCTGTAATTCATATAAAACTGTTCATCTCATCTGATGAGATAATCTTCTCCTAAATGGATGATGGTGGTCTCCATCTAAAAACATTTATCTTTTCCCAAATAATTTTTCGTACATTAGATGGCTAACTACTATCCCTCCATTATTATTATTTTTGTACCATACTTCCTGACCCAAAACTGGGAAGGAAATAAGATGGTTCAAAGAGTTTGAATAACACCAACAAGTCAAATGATCTGGGACACCCAATTTTGGATCTTTAACTAGGTATTTATTTCAGCCTTGGCTGCAGAAATCCAAAATGGCTACTGGATGCCAGCCGAGTTGCTCTCTATATCTTAGCAGACACTTAGAAGCTGTCCAATTTTTTGCAACCAAGATAATTAACCCTAGTCTAGAGGTTTTGTCTTCAAGAAATCTACACAAGTCATGACCGCCGTATTGGTTGTTACTTGGAGGGTACATTAAAGTGCAATCCATCAGTTGGTGCTGAAGAAACATCTGCCACCATAAAATTGGCTGCCTTGATTGGCTGAACTTTGATGTACTAGTTGTGTCTTTACAGAACTAATTCAGAACAAGTTAAGGAAAAGAATTGGTGGCTTTTCCAAGCATCATTTCCCCTCCTATTGAACACCACCGACCCTTGGGAAAAATCTACCACTTGTTTTTTTTTTATGTGAGCAGGGACAAGGTTAGGAAAGGTCTGACAGTAAGCTAGGTTGGTGAGTTTAGCCATCTCTTCAAGCTGGCTTGGGTTCTGTGCAAGTGGCTGTGTGAAAAAAAGCCTTCAGTAAAGCTTGCACCAGTTGTCCATTGCACAGGCCGGATGTCCAGATGTCTCCTGCAGCACAGCCAAAACAGCCATGGAGGACAGGTCCTAGTGATGGGAGGGAAGGAGCCATGCTTGCAGCAGCCTGGAAAAGTCAATAGGAATTGGGTCAGATCCTGGTCCCCCGACTGCATCATCATCAGGAGCACAACTGATACATACATCATATCCACAGCAAAAAAAAAAGTGTTTAGAAACCATTTCATATGGAAATGCTAAATAAAAAAATGGGTTGGAGATGAGAGGATAAAATTGGAATGGAATGGAATGGAATAGAATATGGAACGGAATAGAAAATGGAATAGGATAGGATAGGATAGGATAGGATAGGATAGGATAGGATAGGATAGGATAGGATAGGATAGGATAGAAATATGGAATAAGAATAGAATAGAATAGAATAGAATAGAATAGAATAGAATAGAATAGGAATAGAATAGAATAGAATAGAATAGAATAGAATAGAATAGAATAGAATAGAATAGAATAGAATAGAATAGAATAGAATAGAATAGAATAGAATAGAATAGAATAGAATAGACATATGGAATAAGAATAGAATAGAATAGAATAGAATAGAATAGAATAGAATAGAATAGAATAGAATAGAATAGAATAGAATAGAATAGAATAGAAATATGGAATAAGAATAGAATAGAATAGAATAGAATAGAATAGAATAGAATAGAATAGAATAGAATAGAATAGAATAGAATAGAATAGAATAGAATAGAATAGAATAGGATTGGATTGGATTGGATAGGATAGGATAGGATAGGATAGGATAGGATAGGATAGGATAGGATAGGATAGGATAGGATAGGATAGGATAGGATAGGATAGAAATATGGAATAAGAATAGAATAGAATAGAATAGAATAGAATAGAATAGAATAGAATAGAATAGAATAGAATAGAATAGAATAGAATAGAATAGAATCCCTTTATAGGATGTAGTCCACTGAAAATAATTTATCCTTCAGATCTCTCTGCATTTTGGCTGTTCCAGGCCAAAATATATGAAGCAGATTCTTTTTTTTCCTTTTTTTGGTAAAGTAGAAGAACCATTTTTTAAAATCCGGTAGCCGAGGAAATTAAAAGCATCCCGCAAATTATTTTGATCCCCATTATCATTTAAAAGTCCCGCTGAGGCCATCTGACACTTTGATCTCCCCTTCCCCTTGCAAACCACAGAATAACCACATTCTCCCAAATTAAAGACACGTTTCTTTTTATTATTGTTATCATTATTTCTAGCTAGCAAAGTGGAAAATTCGTTTGGATCCGCCAAGCCCTTTGGCTCCGCGCTCTGCTCAAGATGATTCTTTTCTTTTCCATGGTGATCTGACCAAATTTGCCAGTGAAATGACCTTTCTTTCTGCAAAGGAAACTTCTTTGTGTTTGCAGAGTCTTTTTTTTATATCGAAAGTTGAGCAGGAAGCAAACATTCCAGTACAGTTTTCTGATCCCTTTTAACAAGGTAGGAAAGAAGTTATCTGACATTCCAAGGCTATTTTTTTTTTATTCCCATTTATATCCCGCCCTTCTCTGAAGACTCAGGGTGGTTTACAATCTAAGAAGCACAAATCAATGTGCTTAGCAGTAGCCTTCATTCTATGTATATGCCTGCTTGTTAGGGCTTTCACACACACCCCAAGCGGCATTATTACAAAGTCAGCTTAATTGCCCCCAACAATCTGGGTCCTCATTTTACCTACCTGGGAAGGATGGAAGGCTGAGTCAACCTGGTGGGACTCGAACCTGCACTAATGGCAGGCAGCTGGTGTTACTTAAGGAGGCATTAGCCCACTGCTCCACCAAGGCTCTTTTGATCATGATATGGACAAAATGAAAGACCCCAAGAACTATTTGTAAGATCCTTCATGGGTATACATCTGGGACAATTCTTTGTTTCTTAGAATTAATTTTGGGAGCACTCTTGGGATTAAAACCTATTGCTCTTAAAAGATTTTGAGTTAAAAATACATTTATAGTTGGAGACGATGACTAAAAAACAAATAGACTTTAAACCAGAATTATTTTTGTTAGGAATAATAGGAGTCAGTTATGAGAAAGATTGCAGCTATCTAACACTACATAGTACATTAACAGCAGCAAGAATTGGAAAATTTTCATTGGAAAAATGAAAACTTACCAACTGAAGAAGTTCTAATTAAGAAAATTCTGGAGTGTGCAGAAGTGGATACACTGACTTTAAAGATGAAAGAGAAAGAGGACTCCGTGTGCATTAGAACATGGGATAACTTCTATCAATGGCTAGAAAAATGAGTCAGAGAGAAAGGAACGTGATATGTAATTTTGATTATATATATATTAGTAAGAAAGGCTATTGAGTGAGTAGTTAACATATTGTTTATGATAATTAATTATATCTATTCAGTGCTTTTTTTGTCAAAGAAAAAGGTGCCGGAACTCACACGTGTCATACAACCCGCCTTGCCTACCCTACAAGGTTCCATCCAAAAAAGGTGCCGGAACTCCGTTCTGAGCGTTCTATGAGAAAAAAAGCCCTGTATTTATTATTGTTAGATAAATACATGTACCCAGACACTATTGGAATCCATCTCTCAGAATTTGCAGTCATCCGTTTGAGGTTTGTAAGACTTATTGTCCGACATTTATAGAAGACAACATATTAGGAAAGTTGATGAACAAAAACAATCAGTCACGACACTAGGAACCTCTGACACAGGTACAAAGACCAAGGCCCTAACCTTTCTAGCCCTGCTGATGTTGTGTAGTCAGGTAATGAAACCACCATACTCAGAGAGCATCCAAGGTGTGCAAAGAACTGGGACCATGCATTACGTTCCAGTTAAGAATATTTATTGCTGATGCCTATACATAAGAATCTAGTCAACTAAGGATCAGATGATGATGATGATGATAAGAATAAGAATAAGAATAGAGTTGGAAGGGACCTTGGAGATCTTCTAGTCCAACCCCCAGCTCAGGCAGGGAACCCTATACCATTTCAGACAAGTGATTATCCAGTCTCTTCTTAAAAAGTTCCAGTGTTGGAGCACTCACAACTTCCGGAGGCGGGTTGTTCCACTGATTAATCGTTGTAACTGTCAGGACGTTTCTCCTTAGTTCCAGGTTGCTTCTCTCCTTGATCAGTTTCCATCCGTTGCTTCTTGTCCTGCCTTCGGGCGCTTTGGAGAATAGGTTGACCTCCTTCCTCTTTGTGGCAGCCCCTGAAGCTGCTAGGTGAGGATCCTTGGTTGGTGAGGATGGACGAAAAGATCATTGGCAGTTCTGTCCCTTCCATCCAGGACAGGGCACAGAGGCGTTGCTTGAGCAGGGTCTGCAAGATTGTCTGGGACACTACACACCCTCTTCACGACCTGTTCTCCTTGTTCCCTTTGGGGAGGAGGGGGCTCTGTGGTACCCGAAGCAGAACATCCAGATTCAGTCACAGGTTTGTCCCATACAATATCAACCTTCTGAACTCTCAAGCTTCTTCTTTCCGCTATGTGTTCAAGATGGACAGTGATAAATATTTATATGTATTTATATGTAAGGGGTCAGGTATATACGTATGTATGTATGTGGGATGTTTATATGTGTGCTATGTATGTGTACACTTTTGAGAGCAGGCAACAGAATTTCATTTTTAATGCGTGCCAGTGTGTCCACAGTTAAAAAAAAAGACAATAAAGATTATCTTATCAAGGCTAAATTAGCACTAGATAAGAGTCAATAGAATTACGATTGGTGTGGTGGTCTAAAGAATGAGCTCTCGTCTCACAATCAGGAGGCTGTGAGTTTAACCCTAGAGAGTGGCAGATATTTTTCTCTCTCCGGGCGCAATGAGTAATTGCTGTGAACACCTCATAGGCATCAGGAAGGGCATCCGGCCACTAAACTCTCAACCTCCGTTCAAGTCAACCCCAACTCCATCTCAATGCAAGGGATTACACGGTCATTAAAATAGGGGGGGGGGGAAGAGTCAACAGAATTTAAGAAGGGTAGACTTGGAATATTTGTGACACATAACTATTCTAGGCTGAGTCCTTTTTCACTCTGACCTCAGGCTTTACCCCTTTCTTCTCCTACAGCCCCCACGGTTACTTTTTATTCCCTGAATACGAAACCTGAAGCTTGTGATGGAAAAAGAAATACACATTTTTGAAGTCCTGCATTATAATGTTGATATAATCAGCAGATCGTATCCTCTTGGGTTGTCCTCGGCTCTTTAGAATTTTAAGGGTCAATATATTAGACTTTGCCTGCTAAGCAACAGACAACCAGTGCAGAACCTTCAAGATAGGTATGATGGATTGCGGTCCTGCCACCTGCTTCAGAATAGAGTTCTATTCTTATTTTTCATCTTATTCTTTAACTCTTTACTTGGAGGCTTAAGCGATATGGTAATAAAACAACCGAACTGCGAAAAAAGAACGAAAAGAGCAATCAGTGACGCCTGTCAGTCTAACAAAAGAAGGACTAGGGGTGATGTGATAGCTGCGTTCCAATATTTGACGGTCTGCCACAAAGAAGAGGGGATCAACCTATTCTCCAAAGCACCTGAAGGCGGGACAAAGAAGCAGTGGGTGGAAGCTCATTAAAGAGAGATCCAATTTAGAACTAAGAGATATATATTATATATCTCACATGTATTAATAAGTTTGCAGTGTATGCCTCCCAGCATACACAAAGGACAGCACAGCAGGAGGCTAATGGTGCAGATCAGCAGGGCGGTTGGACAGCTCCGGGCGATAACCGCTCACGAGGGATAAGCCTAATGACTTAAGCTGTTGACAGCCCCAGGCATGGTCAGCCTGGTGGGAAGCCAGGATTTAAACCCATTAGTCACCTGCACCGGCGGGAAGCCCAGGTTTGAACTGATTGGATGCCATCCACCTGGGCAGGTACAAATAGACGCCAGGTTCCCCTGTTTCCCCAGTTAGTTCTGTTCTGAATAAACTCATCATTACCCAGCTCTGTGTCCGCCTCTCTGTGAAGCACGCAACTTTACAAAGTTAATCAAAAAATTTGAAACAAAGATTTTTCCAGATCTGGCTTAATCAGACTGCTCAACAGCATCTCTTGGTGGAAATGGGTTGTCCACTAGGTTTTCTATTTCACGCAGGAGAAACTTTAGCTGCTAAACTGTAAGATCTCCACCAGAACTCTGGCAGGTGTTTATCTCAAGCGTGGAACTGCTGGCCACCTGTGACCACGTAGCACCAGTCATTTAAATCCTGGATGGTTCCTGGGAGGGAATGAAGCGTGGCACAGAGATTCTAATGGGTCCCTGGTGGAGCGTTATTTTTAGCTGTTGTTCAGAGTTGCTTGAGCTTCCAAGGGTTGCCTGGCAAAATCAAGTCCCAAAGCAGAAGTATGGAAGATAAGTGAGGGCCGCTGAGCGGTGGAATCTGATTGTGTCTCCTGGGGAAGGGCTGGTTCAGCTGCCTCTTATTTCCAACTTTAGACAACACACTGGCTATCAGGAGAGGGGAGAAAGAGGGAAGGTGGGTGATGGTTGAGAATTCCACAAGGCTGCATGTCCAGAAGGCAAAGGAATTGACAATCAGCATCACACCATCCCAGAGAAGGTAGAGGCTGCTTCTAATGGCAGTTTTCGAGAAAAGAGGATAGATTTCTTCTTCCGCGCAATTCCTCTTTTGCCTAATTTGTTCTGAAATTTTCATTTCGCAACATTGCTTTCGGATTTGCAGATTTTTTTTTTTAAAGGCACTCAGGTAACTACTGTATGAACTAAGAATCAGAGTTAACTCTGAACTTGAATTCGGTGTGAAAAAAAAAATCAGGCCTTGTAAAATCCTGCCCTGTTTGTAGATGATAATTGCAGATGGATGGATGGATGGATGGATGGATGGATGGATGGATGGGAAGAAGAAAAGAAGGAGAAAGGGAAGGGAGGAGAAAAGGGAAGGAGGGAGGGAGGGAGGGAGGGAGGGAGGAAGGAAGGAAGGAAGGGAAGGAAGGAAGGGAGGGAGGGAGGGAGGGAGGGAGGAAGGGAGGAAGGAAGGAAGGAAGGAAGGAAGGAAGGAAGGAAGGAAGGAAGGAAAAGAGAAGAAAGAAGGGAAGATGAAATATGAAAAGAAGGGAGGGAGAGGGGGAAGAAGGGAGAAAAGGAGGAGAAAAGGGAAGAGAAAGAGAAGGAAGAAAGAGAAGGAAGGAAGGAAAAAAGAAAGGGAGGAAGAAGAAATAAGGAAGGGAGGGAGGCAGAGGGGGAAGAAGGGAGGAAGAAAGAAGGGGAAGAGGAAGAAAGGGAAGAGGAAGGAAGGAAGGAAGGAAGGAAGGAAGGAAGGAAGGGAGGGAGGGAGGGAGGGAGGAAGGAAGGAAGGAAGGAAGGAAGGAAGGAAGGAAGGAAGGAAGGAAGGAAGGAAGGAAGGAAGGAAGGAAGGAAGTTTTCAGCCCCTTCTATCCCCCAAAATATTAGACATTCCTTGATTTGCAATCACAGTTGGGGCTAGAATTTCTATTGCTAAACAAGGTGGCTATTAAATGAATTGTGCCCTATTTTATGACCTTTTTGCCACCGTTGTTAAGCAAATCATTCTCCCAAAGTACTATACGAAGGTCATACGTTTGTTACCTTGGGTCATACCTAGGATATTTCAGTATCTTCCCAGGTATATCTCTGCTGTCTTTCAGAAGCTCCGAGTGATTTGTGTCATACATCATGCTAAACCACGATTTGTTCTATAAATATAAAATAAAGCTGCAGTGCTTGGCTTGAGAGATCATACTAAATCATGGTTAACAAGCTACCATAGCCAAAACCACAACATTTTGCTGTGCCAAACAACAGCAAAACTCCATGAAACAAACATACACATTATGGCTTACGATAATAGCTAAAAGTCTGAAAGAAGGATATTGGCTCAATTCCTGGGGGGGTGGGGAATGAATGCACAGAGGAATTTCAAGGCAAATCGTACAGCAGCAAATATGATCTGCTTCAAAGTCTGCTATTTAAGGCCAAGAGGCTAAAATTATCACGTTGAACTAGGAGGGAACAGGCAGAGCTTCTCTGCTGACTTTAAACATCCCGAAACATTTATTTAGGCGTGGCTGAGAGCATCACAACATTTTAAATGGGGCCTTGCAGGATGCAGGATTAGATCAACCAATTATGACTTCACACCAGCTGTTTCTGCAACAGACAGAGGCTTCTGAGAAGACATGAGCAGGAGAAGAGTCACCATCTCCCAGCACAGAGATGTCTTCAAGGCTTTAACAAGTCTCTTTTTAAGATCTTACTCGATCCATAAAAGAGTCATCCAGTTGGGTGGCTTGGAACTGGTCACTGTTTCCCTCAGCCCAATCCACCTGGTGTGGGTAAAATAGGAGTTGGGGGGGCAGTTATGTGATCTTCCTTGAGTTGTTGAGACTTTCCAAAAGTTCAGACTTTGGAAAAAGTGCAGAAAAAGAGCAACAAGGATGGTTAGGGGGCTGGAGACTAAGACATATGAAGAACAGTAAGAAAAGAAGGACTGGGGGAGAAATGATAGTGGTGTTCCAGGATTTGAGGGGCTGTCACAGAGAGGAGGGGGAAAAAAACTATTTTCCAAAGCACCAGAAGGCAGCAAAAGAAACAGTGGATGGAAACTAATCAAGGAGAGAAGCAATCAACTGTAGAATTGAGGAGGAATTTCCTAACGGTGAGAACAGTCAACCAGTGAAATGCCTTGCCTTCAGAAGTTGGGGGTGCTCCATCCCTGGAGGCTTTCAAGAAGATACAGGACAGCCGCTTGTCTGAAATGGTATAGGTTCTCCTGCTTGAGCAGGGGGCTGGACTAGATGAACTCCAGGTTCCCTTCCAACTCTTTTATTCTATGTTCTATTCAGTGCAAAAGATCCCCATGTAGGAGAGGACCAGGCAGAACCCAAAGGCGGGGTCAAGTGCATTGTCAGTTTGGAATCCTTATGCTGCCACAATAGTCTAAATTCAGCATTCCGATGAATTTCGTTGACTCTTATCTAGCACCAAGTTGGCCTGGCCACGAGTAGATCTGATGTCAACGCTGTAAACCTTGGATGTTCCCACTCTGACAACTGATGAAAATTGCAGCCATTTCCACTTTGCTTTTAACATGCTTTTTCTTCTATTTATAAATCCGGTGCAGAAGGGGGGGGGGGTTTGGGATGACTGCTTGAGCTCAGCTAGCCATATTAATAATAACCCTGCTCTGTGGGAACTCAAGGACGGAGCTGGAGAGAAAGCCAGTGTTTCAGGCTAAGTGGAGAATAATAAATAATAATAATAATAATAATTTATTATTCTCCACTTAGCCTGAAACACTGGCTTTCTCTCCAGCTCCGTCCTTGAGTAATTATTATTATTATTATTATTATTATTATTATTATTATTATTATTATTATTATTATTATTATTATTTTATTGGCAAACAAGGCATCTGGAAGAAGAGGGATTGTGCTCTTTGCCGGAGAATGTGATTGATGGCTGCTTATTGGGGATGGGTATTGCAATTTGTTACTTTGTATCCAGGGGAAGGAAATTTAGTTTGGGGTTCAAGTAGGTAGTGCCGATAATTTGTTTCCTGAATAAAAAGTTCTTTAAGGAAGAATTCTTGCCTTGAAGTTCTTTTGATGGGTTCCATCTATCGGAACCATGACATCAGATTCTTGTATATAAGCGACATGTAACAGACGTTTAGTGCTTTGAACTTAACTCCTTTTCCCGGTCACCTGCACCCCAATGTAACTGTTTAAATTTAGAATAATTGTTTCCAAAAGTAGGACTCTACGTACAGGGAAGCGCCTACTTAGATTGTGGGGTTCGGGAATTTGTGTTCTATGCTGGAAAGATTATGCACCAATGATGAGCTGTAATTATTTACATAAACTGAAGAGTTTCAAATTTTAGTAATGGTGGGAAACTTCCTCCTTCAGCTGGGACCCTGAAGTCATTCCTACTCCTTTACTCTTTAGCATCACCCAACCGTCATTATCTTAGAATAGCTGCAGGGAAGGCAGACTGTCTATTATTTCGGTGAGGGCTGAGGGATACTGGGAAGATGTTGTGTGTCACTAGTGAGGAGGCGTCTTAAGTAGCGATCAAACTCTGGATAAATTCTACCCTAAACCAGGAAGAGCCTAAAAGGAAAGAGTAGTAGCAAGAGTAACAGCCGTAGTAGTTTTCGTTGGCGAATGCGTTATTCTCCTCCTTGCTGGAAGGAGAGCCAACGTGCAATTGGCACCATGAGGCTCTTCCTTTCCCCCCCCCCCCCGTTTGCCGCACAATATAAACAGGAAGAAGAAGTGTTGCCATGGCAACGTCGAGAGGTTGCCACTCATCACCGGGTGCAATTTGTAGGCAATCCATGATTTAAACTGTTTGTTGAACTATCCTACGATAACAGATTAATGGAAGCCGGAGAGGCAATGGCAAACAAGGCATCTGGAAGAAGAGGGATTGCGCTCTTTGCCGGAGAATTCTTCCCTCTAATTTTGATGCAGGCGATTGCTGGTTTTGTCGTTTTGTTCATCGATTTCTTTGTGTGTGTGCGTGTGTCTTTTCCCATTTCCTTCCGTAGGACTTCTGCCGAAGTACCTATAAGGAGTCATAGGCGCTGAGTGTCAATCCTAACGAGGGCAGACCCGTGACGACATCACGTGAAGTACTAATACCACTTTACAAGGCTTTGGTAAGGCCACACCTGGAATACTGCATCCAGTTTTGGTCACCACGATGTACAAAAGATGTCGAGACTCTAGAAAGGGTACAGAGAAGAGCAACAAAGATGATTAGGGGGCTGGAGGCTAAAACATATAGGGAACGGTTGCTGGAATTGGGTATGTGTAGTTTAATGAAGAGAAGGACGAGGGGTGACATGATAGCAGTCTTCCAACGTCCCAGGGGCTGCCCCAAAGAAGAGGGAGTCAAGCTATTCTCCAAAGCACCTGAAGGCAGGACAAGAAGCAACGGATGGAAACTAGTCAAGGAGAGAAGCAACCTAGAACTAAAGAGAAACTTCCTGACAGTCAGAACAACTAACCAGTGGAACCACCTGCCTCCAGAAGTTGTGGGTGCTCCAACACTGGAAGTTTTTAAGAAGAGACTGGACAGCCATTTGCCTGAAATGGTATAGAGTTTCCTCCCTGAGCAGGGGGTTGGACTAGATGACCTCCAAGGTCCCTTCCAACTTCTTCTTCTTCTTCTTCTTCTTCTTCTTCTTCTTCTTCTTCTTCTTCTTCTTCTTATTATTATTATTATTATTATTATTATTATTATTATTAATAATAATAATAATAATAATAATAATAATAATAATAATAATAATAATAATAATAATAATAATAATAATAATAATAATAATAATAATAATAATAAATGATGCACAATATGCCATTTGTGTCATCGGGTACGATAACGCGTTCATGATGTCACTTACCCCTCCTTCAGATTTCCATGAAAGGACCTTAGCAATTGTGCTCTTTGCTTTAATATCCCAAAGGTGCTCCCCCCCCCAAAAAAAAAGGCAACTGGACTTTGGTTTTGGTTTTTGTTTTTTCTTGAAGACGTTTCGCTTCTCGTTCAGGAAGCGTCTTCAGGTTCTGAAGGATACAAATGAGAACGTTCTGCAGAACGGAAGAAGCTTCTTGGGTGAGAAGTGAAACGTCTTTGAGGAAAAACGAAGTCCAGTTGCCTTTTGGAAAAAAAACACCTTTGGGATCACCATGAGCTGGATGACTGAGAATCGCCGTAGATCTTTGCGCCCTTTTGCCTTTATATTCCTTCTTCTGCTTGAAAACTATGAACTATGACTTGTATCATTTCCTTCCTTCCCTCCCTCCCTCCCTCCTTCCTTCTTTCCTTCCTTCCTTCCTTCCTTCCTTCCTCCCTCCCTTCCTTCCTTCCTCCCTTCCTTCCTTCCTTCCCTGAGTTTATATCCCACTCTACCTGCATCCGATACACCTAAATTCAGTAATAGGTTCGGACCATAATTTACAAGACAGAAGCAATAGAATCAATTACTGGAGCTATTATGACAACCCCTAATCAATTAAAAACATTCTCCCTGCAAGAACAGGGCTATATGTGTCCCAGAGAGACAGACAGACAAATTATGTAGCAAACGGGGGTCAACATTTAGCAATCTTTAGCAAAATGGGGCTGATTTGTTCAGATCCAAAACTTACCCGTGGGCTAAACTTTAGCGCTTTGAACTCAGAATGTGAAGGTCTACAACTGAGCTAATGGCAAAATAATAACACTCCACATTATTTCTGAGAAGACAGATACATTCTGGTGCCAGCAAGCCCTAGGATTGTCTTTGGGCTTCCTGGGACTGATTTGATGTTCTTCCCATTCATTTTCTGGGACTTGAAAGGAAAAAAAACAGGACACAGTTTTGCAATGGGTTGATATTTTCTTATTCCCCCCACCCTCCCTGCCCAGAGGCTGGAGAGCTACAGTACAGAACGAGACCCAGGCTATTCTCTCTTTTCTTAAAATAATTCCTCTTCTTAGCCAAAACAACACCAAGCCTGAGACGTGCAATATTAGTTTAAACAGGGCCCAGAGAAGAGCTTGCTTAAAAGGGTTTTCTGTGATAGGATCAATTAATGGCCAGGCAGGGTGGGAAAGATGCATTCGCTAAAAAGAAGAAATAACAACTGGGTGAGAATATTTCCAAAAAATAAGAGATTCCAAGGCAAGATATGAAGGGGAAGAGCATTCTTGAACATACGATTCTTGTATTCAATCAATCAATCAATCAATCAATAGGAATGGAGCTGGAAGGGACCTTGGAGGTCTTCTAGTCCAGCCCCCTCCTCAAGCAGGAGACCCTGTACCATTTCAGACAAGTGACTGTCTAGTCTCTTCTTAAAAACTGCCAATGATGGAGCACCCACAAAATCTGAAGGCAACTTCTGTTCCACTGGTTAATTGTCCTCACTGTCAGGAAGCTTCTACTTAATTCCAGATTGCTTCTCTCCTTGATTAGTTTCCATCTGTTACTTCTTGTCTCACCTTCTGGTGCTTTGGAAAATAAGTGGACCCCCCCTCTTCTTTGTGGCAGCCCCTCAAATACGGGAAGACTGCTATAATGTCACCCCTAGTCCTTCATTTCTCTAGACTGGCCATACCCAGTTCCTGCAGCCGTTCTTCACATGTTTTGGTCTCCAGGCCTTTAATCATCTTAGTAGCTCTTCTTTGCCCTTTTTCCAAAGTCTCACCATCTTTTTTGTAATGTGGGGACCAAAACTGGATGAAGTATTCCAGGTGTGGCCTTCCTAAGGCTTTATAAAGTGGTACTAATCCTTCATGTGGTTAGGGTTCTAAGCCTCTGTTTGTACAATCAAGGATTGTCGTTAACAATTCCCTGACATGCTCATGACAAAGCAGTGCAAATGAGTGTGGAGCCTTCTTGGACCTGTTGAAAGGACCATGTTGTAGACTGTATTGTACAGTCTCAAGAAGGCTCCACACCCATTTGCACTACTCAGGTGGCCCTGGCGACACAGATAAACCTCCAAGTGGCCGCCATGACTCTCTAAAACAGGGGTCTTCAAACTTAGCACTTTTATGACTTCTAAACTTCAACTCCCAGAATTCCTCAGCCACGCATGCTGGCTGAGGAATTCTGGGAGTTGAAGTCCACAAGTCATAAAAGGGCCAAGTTCACAAGTCATAAAAGGGCCAAGTTTGAAAGACCCCTGTCTAAAAGAAGGCAAACGTCCAGCTGTCTGCAAGGAGTATAAACCCTTCCATTCTCCACCATCCAGCAGAAGCTGAAGAAGCTTCTTGGATGAGAAGGGAAACATCTTGAAAGAAAAACAAGAAAGTCCAGTTGCCTCATGAAAAAGCACCTTTGGGACAACCATGACTTGGATGACTGAGAATCTCCATAGGCAGTTAGAACAATGAACCAGTGGAACAACCTGCCTCCAGAAGTGGTGAATGCTCCAACACTGGAAGTTTTTAAGAAGAGATTGGACAAGCATTTGTCTGAAATGGTGTAGGGTTTCCTGCCAGAGCAGGGGGTTGGACTAGAAGACCTCCAAGGTCCCTCTGCTATTCTGTTATTCTCCTGCAATGTCCTTCCCTTGGATTTTTTGTTTTTTAATTCCCTGTTTCGTCCACTCCTCTGAGATTTTCCGATGGTCTCTTATCTAA
This sequence comes from Vipera ursinii, assembly GCF_947247035.1. Lineage (NCBI taxonomy): Eukaryota > Metazoa > Chordata > Lepidosauria > Squamata > Viperidae > Vipera > Vipera ursinii. The sequence continues at coordinate 3,481 of NW_028148218.1, read as the reverse complement.
GCACCAGTGAGATCTGACACTGCTTAGCTTTTGAATCAACTAAGACAGGTTAGGTCCTGTCAGTTAGAACCAAACATTGTTTCCCATAGAACTGAACAAGGGCTACTGCGACCTGACCTGGCTTCTTGCTCTGAGGCTTTTGATGCTGTATTGTATCCCGGCAACCTTTTATATGTAATATAAGCAGACAAACAGTGGGACGGAGAGCCTAATATTCTTCTTATCTGCGTGCATTGTCCCCAGATAATGGTGACTAGAGAAAGTAATGCACAGAGATATGGAGATACTGTGTCTTCCTTAGAAACAACAGCAGTTTCTTCTGCCAGCCTCTTTCGATCAGTTGCTGTCTTGGGAATATTTATTTCTCCGTGGGTGGAATTATTGTTTGACTTGGCAGTCCCACAGCAGCTTCACATGGCTGATAATGAAAGCCTAGAGGGTGGCTACTATTTTGGTTCTTGGTTATGTCATCCTAATGGTCTCATGTGTCAGGAGCAAGTGTCTCTGCTGCTGGTACAAATAAAATGAAATGAAAGGAGCAAGGACTCGCCGGAGATTTTCCAGAAGGAAGGAAGGAAGGAAGGAAGGAAGGAAGGAAGGAAGGAAGGAAGGAAGGAAGGAAGGAAGGAAGGAAGGAAGGAAGGAAAAGAGACCATCATTTAGAACTTCATGTAACTACATAGAGAATTATGGAGAACAATTGATCTAAGAAAGTTTGGCTCCTAATTGTAATTCATTGTTTTTACACTGTCTGAGGGCAACGATGTTGCCAGAGATCTGCAAGTAAGGTGGTGTAGGTCAATTAAATGATCTCACCAGCATCAACAAAGGGCCTTTGAGAGTGAAGAGATGGGCATGCAACTCTAACTCTAACCCAGTAGGCAAAGTGGACCTCGAGGTTGGCAAAGTCTACTTTTGGCAATACGATATTTGGCAGGCCTTTGTGCCATCCTCAGCGTGAGAACAGTACATGCCAAATATTCTTCTCCAGCACAGATGTTTCAATGGAGCTGTAGAACGACTAGATGGACTGACAAGGATGGAACAGGGAATAAGTTCTGTATCTAAGGTGGGCGAGCAATCTTGATGGCAATTCTGTTCTCTCTGTTGTTTTCTTGCTGTCAGCCATTCTACTGTCCTCAATGCGGTAATAAATCAAAGAAATAACTAGATTGAAAGAGGGGAGAAGGGGAAGGAGAAGGAGAAAGAAAAAGAGGAGGAGGAGGAGGAGGAGAAAGAAAAAGAGAAAGAGAAAGAGAAGGAGGAGAAGGAGAACGGAGAACGGAGAAGGAGAAAGAGAAAGAGAAAGAGAAGGAGAAGGAAAGGGAGAAGGGAGAAGGAGAAAGAGAAGGAGAAGGAGAACGGAGAACAGAGAAGGAGAAAGAGAAAGAGAAAGAGAAGGAGAAGGAAAGGGAGAAGGAGAAGGAGAAAGAGAAGGAGAAGGAGAACAGAGAACGGAGAATGGAGAAGGAGAAAGAGAAAGAGAAGGAGAAGGAAAGGGAGAAGGGAGAAGGAGAAGGAGAAAGAGAAGGAGAAGGAGAACAGAGAACGGAGAACGGAGAAGGAGAAAGAGAAAGAGAAAGAGAAGGAGAAGGAAAGGGAGAAGGGAGAAGGAGAAGGAGAAGGAGAAGGAGAAGGAAAGGGAGAAAGAGAAAGAGAAAGAGAAAGAGAAAGAGAAAGAGAAGGAGAAGGAGAAGGAAAGGGAGAAGGAGAAGGAGAAAGAGAAGGAGAAGGAGAACGGAGAAGGAGAAAGAGAAGGAGAAGGAGAACGGAGAACGGAGAACGGAGAACAGAGAAGGAGAAAGAGAAAGAGAAGGAGAAAGAGAAAGAGAAAGAGAAGGAGAAGGAGAAGGAAAGGGAGAGGGAGAAGGAGAAAGAGAAGGAGAAGGAGAAGGAGAACGGAGAACAGAGAAGGAGAAAGAGAAAGAGAAAGAGAAAGAGAAAGAGAAAGAGAAAGAGAAAGAGAAAGAGAAAGAGAAAGAGAAAGAGAAAGAGAAAGAGAAGAAGAAGGAGAAGGAAAGGGAGAAGGAGAAGGAGAAAGAGAAGGAGAAGGAGAAGGAGAAGGAGAAGGAGAAGGAAAGGGAGAAAGAGAAAGAGAAAGAGAAAGAGAAGGAGAAGGAGAAGGAGAAGGAAAGGGAGAAGGAGAAGGAGAAAGAGAAGGAGAACGGAGAACGGAGAAGGAGAAAGAGAAAGAGAAGAAGAAGGAGAAGGAAAGGGAGAAGGAGAAGGAGAAAGAGAAGGAGAAAGAGAAAGAGAAGGAGAAGGAGAAGGAAAGGGAGAAGGAGAAGGAGAAAGAGAAGGAGAAGGAGAACGGAGAACGGAGAAGGAGAAAGAGAAAGAGAAGGAGAAGGAGAAGGAAAGGGAGAAGGAGAAGGAGAAAGAGAAAGAGAAGGAGAAGGAGAAGGAGAAGGAGAAGGAAAGGGAGAAGGAGAAGGAGAAAGAGAGAGAAAGAGAAAGAGAAGGAGAAGGAGAAGGAAAGGGAGAAGGGAGAAGGAGAAAGATAAGGAGAAGGAGAAGGAGAAGGAGAAGGAGAACGGAGAACAGAGAAGGAGAAAGAGAAAGAGAAAGAGAAAGAGAAGGAGAAGGAGAAGGAGAAGGAGAAGGAAAGGGAGAAGGAGAAGGAGAAAGAGAAGGAGAAGGAGAAGGAAAGGGAGAAAGAGAAAGAGAAAGAGAAAGAGAAAGAGAAAGAGAAAGAGAAAGAGAAGGAGAAGGAGAAGGAAAGGGAGAAGGAGAAGGAGAAAGAGAAGGAGAAGGAGAACGGAGAACGGAGAAGGAGAAAGAGAAAGAGAAGGAGAAGGAGAAGGAAAGGGAGAAGGAGAAGGAGAAAAAGAAAGAGAAGGAGAAGGAGAAGGAAAGGGAGAAGGAGAAGGAGAAGGAGAAGGAGAAGGAGAACGGAGAAGGAGAAAGAGAAGGAGAAGGAGAAGGAGAAGGAGAAGGAAAGGGAGAAGGAGAAGGAGAAAGAGAGAGAAAGAGAAAGAGAAGGAGAAGGAGAAGGAAAGGGAGAAGGGAGAAGGAGAAAGATAAGGAGAAGGAGAAGGAGAAGGAGAACGGAGAAGGAGAAAGAGAAAGAGAAGGAGAAGGAGAAGGAGAAGGAGAAGGAGAAGGAAAGGGAGAAGGAGAAGGAGAAAGAGAGAGAAAGAGAAAGAGAAGGAGAAGGAGAAGGAAAGGGAGAAGGGAGAAGGAGAAAGATAAGGAGAAGGAGAAGGAGAAGGAGAACGGAGAACAGAGAAAGAGAAAGAGAAAGAGAAAGAGAAAGAGAAAGAGAAAGAGAAAGAGAAAGAGAAAGAGAAGGAGAAGGAAAGGGAGAAGGAGAAGGAGAAAGAGAATGAGAAGGAGAAGGAGAAGGAGAAGGAAAGGGAGAAGGAGAAGGAGAAAGAGAAGGAGAAAGAGAAAGAGAAGGAGAAGGAGAAGGAAAGGGAGAAGGAGAAGGAGAAAGAGAAGGAGAAGGAGAACGGAGAATGGAGAAGGAGAAAGAGAAAGA
>NW_028148219.1:12500-38446 GCF_947247035.1 Vipera ursinii | reverse complement strand
TTCCTTGTCCTTCCCTTGTTGTCTCCCCCTCCTCCCTCCCCTCCTCCTCCTCTTCCTCCTCCCAACCTCCTCCTCCTCCTCCTCTTCCTCCTCTTCCCAGTCTCCTCCTCCTTGCATACTCTTGAAAAAAAGCACCTATGGGACAACCATGTCCCGGATGACTGAGCATCTCAATAGACACTTTTAATCTACCAGTTCTTGTTCCATATCTTGGGTATGTTTACACTGTTTCTTTGTGGAAGGTCTAGAGAGCTCAGCAGCAGGAATAAACCAAATATTTCCCCACATAGGAAATATTTCAATATTTGCCATGTATTCAAAAAAACAACAACAGTGCACTTTAGATGAAAACAGAATCCAACCTTCTTCGTGCGATTCCGCTGTGTTTCAAGGGCTTCTTCGTGCACTGGAGCCCAAAGATTTTGATTAAAGTTGGGTAGAAACACACCATCTTTTCAACTTCCCAAATGTATTGTTATCATTTTCGATTCGAAAACATGAAATGAAATGCTTCTCTAAATGAGCATTTTGAGAGGTTCCGACAAGCACATTCAAATGCAGGCTTCCAAGCCAAGACGAGCAATATGGAAGGAGCTGTGGGATCAGAATAGATTTTTTCCAACCGAAAATGAAGGGAGGGAAGAATTTTGTGGGTGGGTTGCATAAACAGAGGCACCGAATCCAAATCGCGTGAAGTATTAGTACCGTTTTATAAAATCTTTGTAAGGCCACACCAGTTTTGCCCCCCCCCACTACAAAAAAAGACATTGAGACTCTAGAAAGAGTGTGGAGAACAGCGACAAAGATTGATTAGGGGACTGGGAATAAAACATACGAAGAAGGGTTGCAGGATTTGGGTTTGGCTAGTCTAGAAACTAAACTAAACATTAAGAAAACCAAGATCATGGCATCCGGCCCTCTCAATTCCTGGCAAATAGATGGGGAAGAAATGGAGGTAGTGACAGATTTTATTTTCCTGGGCTCCAAGATCACTGCAGATGGGGACTGTAGCCAAGAAATTAAAAGACGCTTGCTCCTTGGAGGAAAGCCATGGCAAATCTAGACAGCACACTAAAAGGCAGAGACATCACCCTGTCAACAAAAGTGCGTATAGTCAAGGCTATGGTCTTCCCAGTTGCAATGTATGGCAGTGAAAGTTGGACCATAAGAAAGGCTGAGCGCCAAAGAATTGAGGCCTTTGAACTCTGGTGCTGGAGAAGACTCCTGTGAGTCCCTTGGACTGCAAGGCGATCAAACCAGTCAGTCCTAGAGGAGATCAACCCTGACTGCTCTTTAGAAGGCCAGATCCTGAAGCTAAAACTGAAATACTTTGGCCACCTAATGAGAAGAAGGACTCACTGGAGAAGAGCCTCATGCTGGGAAAGATTGAGGGCAAGAGAAGAAGGGGACGACAGAGAATGAGGTAGCTGGATGGAATCACTGAAGCAGTAGGCGTGAGCTTAAATGGACTCCAGAAGATGGTAGAGGACAGGAAAGCCTGGAGGAACATTGTCCATAGGGTCGCGATGGGTCGGAGACGACTTTGCAACTAACAACAACATAACAACAACAAGTCTAGAAAAAGAAGAATTAGGGGGGACATGATAAAGCAGTATTCCAATATTTGAGGGGCCGCCATAAAGAGGAGGGGGTCAACTTATTTTCAAAAAACACCAGAAAGCAGGAGAAGAAACAATGGATGGAAACTGATCAAGGAGAAAAAACAACCTGGAATTAAGGAGAAACTTCCCAACAGTGAGGATAATTAACCAGTGGAACAGAAGTTGCCTACAGAAGTTTTGGGTGCTCCAACACTGGAGGCTTTCAAGAAGAGACTGGACAGTCACTTGTCTGAGATGGTATAGATGCTAGAGCAGGACAGGGGCTGGACTAGAAGACCTCCAAGATCCCTTCCAGCTCTATTCTGACAGATCCAATTTGCAATCTTGGATCACTGTGCCGATTCAATAGGGCGTCGTTTCAGTTGTGCACATCAGTGAGGGTTGCCATCATTCGTTTTAAAAATTGTGCATCCAGTTGTGCATCTTGCTGGAACAAGGTCTGTTGTTTTTTCTGGGTTTTTTTTTGTTTTGTGTTGTTTTTTAGAACTGGAAATTTTGCATATGGAAATCAGAGCAACTGGGTTAGGGAAGAGACTTGACATTCACCTGTCTGAGATGGTATAGGTTACCCTGCTTGAGCAGGGGGCCGGACTAGAAGATCTCCAAAGTCCCTTTCAGCTCTATTCTATTCTATTCTATTCTATTCTATTCTATTCTATTCTATTCTGTTCTGTTCTGTTCTGTTCTGTTCTGTTCTGTTCTGTTCTATTCTATTCTATTCTATTCTATTCTATTCTATTTCTATTTTCCAATATTCTATTCTATTCTATTCTGTTCTGTTCTGTTCTGTTCTGTTCTGTTCTGTTCTGTTCTGTTCTGTTCTATTCTATTCTATTCTATTCTATTCTATTCTATTCTATTCTATTCTATTCTATTCTATTCTATTCCATTCCATTCCATTCCATTCTGTATTTTCTATTCTATTCTATTCTATTCTATTCTATTCTATTCTATTCTATTCTATTCTATTCTATTCTATTCTATTCTATTCTATTCTATTCTATTCTATTCTATTCTGTTCTGTTCTGTTCTGTTCCTCCATATTCTATTTTATTCTAGTCTATTCCTCCATATTCTATTCTATTCTATTCTATTCTATTCTATTCTATTCTATTCTATTCTATTCTATTCTATTTATTAAAATCAAGTCAGATAGGTCAACTTATTTTATTTCCATATTCTGTTCTGTTCTGTTCTGTTCTGTTCTATTCTACCCAGGGCCAAATGGATCAGAACCCTCATTCCAGAATAGCACACATCTCCCTTACCTACAATTATCAAATGAATTATATTAATGTTCAGAAACATTCTGTGAGTCAAACTTAGTGTGCCATTTAATGAAGTGCAGAGTCCTTAAAAGATGGTCTAGAGTCATTTGCTACCATGACATTATTAAAATCAAGTCAGGTAGGTCAACTTAGCAGAAGAACAACTTAGAACCTTTCAAACCAGGACCACCATTTCTGATCAACTTCTGAGCTTGCAATGAATAAATATCACGATGAGTGTTTTTTTTTCACTTTGTTGTTTTCCAAACAACCTCAAAGAAATTAGAACATAGAATAACAGGGTTGGAAGGGACCCTGGAGGTCTTCTAGTCCAACCCGATACTCAGGCTGGAGACCCTATACCATTTCAGATGAATGGCTGTCCAATCTCTTCTTTAAAAGCCTCCAGCATCGTAGCACCCACAACTTCTGAAGGCGACCTGTTCCATTGGTTGATTGCTATTACTGTTAGGAAATTTATCCTTTGTCCTAGATTGCTTCTCTCCTTGATTAGTTTCCATCTGTTCTTTTTATCCTGCCTTCAGGTGCTTTGGAAAATAGGTTGGCCCCCTCCTCTTTGTAGGATCCCGTCAAATATTGGAACACTGCTATTATCATGTCACCCCTACTCCTTCTTTTCATTCAACTTGTTGTTGTTGTTGTTGTTAGCTGCGAAGTCTTGTCTGACCCATCACAACCCTATGGACAATGTTCCTCCAGGCCTTCCTGTCCTCTACCATCTTCTGGAGTCCATTTAAGCTCACACCTACTGCTTCAGTGACTCCATCCAGCCACCTCATTCTCTGTCGTCCCCTTCTTCTCTTGCCCTCAACCTTTCCCAGCATGAGGCTCTTCTCCAGTGAGTCCTTCCTTCTCATTAGGTGGCCAAAGTATTTGAGTTTCAACTTCAGGATCTGGCCTTCTAAAGAGCAGTCAGGGTTGATCTCCTCTAGGACTGACCGGTTTGATCGCCTTGCAGTCCAAGGAACTCGCAGGAGTCTTCTCCAGCACCATAGTTCAAAGGCTTCAATTCTTTGGCGCTCTTCATTCAACTAGAAATACCCAATTCCTGCAACCATTTTTTCATACGTTTTAGCCTCCAGCCCCTGGTCATCTCCGTTGCTCTTCTCTGCAGTCTTTCCAGAGTCTCAACATCTTTTTTTTTTTTTTAACATATTGTGATGACCAAAATTGGATGCCAATGTGAATTCCGGATGGGAATAAATCTTTGTGGTATTTTATTTAACAAAAAGGAATAATGAGATTAGGCGAAGCTATCTCCGTTGGAAATAATGGCAAATGCAACACACCACCTCATGTGTTGAGTCAGAAGTCAGAATAACAGAGTTGGAAGGGACCTCAGAGGTCGTCTAGTCTACCCCACCCCACCCCCGCTCAAATGGGAGACCCTATATGATTCCAGACAATTAGTTGTCCATCTCTTCTTAAAAGCCACCAGGGATGGGCTTGATAAAGCGGTACTAAGATCATAAGCCTGTTGTTTTTTTCTTGTCTCTTAAGCTCAGTTTTGATGCTAGGGGTCCTGAAGCCAGCAAAGGCACCCTGTTTTCTTTCTCTTCTCTTCTCTTTTTTTCTTTTTAAACCCTACTTTCAATCAACAAATGTTTCCTCCCTGCTCTACCTAAGCTGTATCTATTTCAGGTTGCTCCCTTCGCTCCAGCCAACAGAGCTCTTGAAGGCAACCTCCTGAAACTGGCCACTTGTCAGATTGATGGGAATGTGTTTTGACATCAGCAGGACACAGAGACGGGGGGGTCACTTCCCTTGGTTTTTCCAATTATGCCGTTTGCTTTGAGAAGCTGAATCAACCATGAATGTCACTCTGTTTTTGCCAGCTCAGAGGGTGCCGTCTTGGCATTTAACCATATTAAATTATGAATGGGCTACCAATCATTCAGGTTGCCTTGAAGCCAAGAAGGATGAATCAGAAAGGGGGCTGAGGGTTGTTTCTTTTCTCTTCCCCCCCCCCCACTTTGATTTCCTTTTGTTTTGTTTGGAATTAGATTTTTAAAGGGGACCGTGCCCTAAAGAGAGAGACAAAGAGAAAGAGAAAGAAGAAAGAGAAAGGGAGAGAGAAAGAGAAAGAAGAGAGAGAGGAAAGAGAAAGAAGAGAGAGAGGAAAGAGAAAGAGAAAGAGAAAGAGAGAGAGAAAGAAAGAAAGAAAGAAAAAGAAAGAAAGAAAGAAAGAAAGAAAGAAAGAAAGAAAGAAAGAAAGAAAGGAAGGAAGGAAGGAAGGAAGGAAGGAAGGAAGGAAGGAAGGAAGGAAGGAAGGAAGGAAGGAAGGAAGGTGTTATGTATCGAAGTGAAGAGAACACATACACACTTACATAGCAGTCACCACCAGGGGGCGTTGAACTGTATCTGTTTTGGCGGGAACCCAGTTTCGGCGGGAAACAGAGGTTCAAACCGATTGGCCGGCTGCTCACCTGGCCAGGTATAAAAGGAGGACAGGTACCCCCTATTTCCCAGTACAGTCACTTCCACCAAATAAAGATCTGCCATGCTGTACTCATCGTCTCGGCATCCTTCCTGGTCTCCAGAACCCACTACACAACAGAAGGAAGGAAGGAAGGAAGGAAGGAAGGAAGGAAGGAAGGAAGGAAGGAAGGAAGGAAGGAAGGAAGGAAGGAAGGGAGACAGAGATAGAGAGACTATAACTATGTCACTGGGGGTGACATGTTCCAATATTTGAGGGCCTGCCACAAAGAGGGGGGGGAGCCAAGCTATTCTCCAAAGCACCTGAAAGCAGGACAAGAAGCAACGGATGGAAACTAATCAACTGAGAGAAGCAACCTAGAACTAAGGAGAAACTTCCTGACAGTTAGAACAATTAACTAGTGGAACAGCTTTCCTCCAGAAGTTGTGAATGCTCCATCACTGGAAGTTTTTTTTTTTTTTTTAAAGAAGAGGCTGTACAGCCGTTTGTTTGAAATGGTATAGGGTTTCCTGCCTGAGAAGGGAGTTGAACTAGAAGACTTCCAAGGCCCCTTCCAACTCTATTGTTCTGTATAAAACTAAAGAGAAATTTGCGAATAAGTGAGGCTAATTCACCAGTGGAACAACTTGCCTTCAGAAGTTGTGGGGTTTTCATCACTGGAGGCTTTTAAGAAGAGATTGTCGGGAATAGTACAGTGTCCCTTCCAACTTCGTCAGTCTGTTACTCCACACATTTTGAAAGCGGTGTCCTTTGTCTCTCCTTCATTCCTTTGAAAAATAAAAGAGTCACCCCTACTCCTTGTTTTCATTAAAGAAGGAGGGGTGGGGGTGGGGGTCAATCTATTTTCCAAAGCACCAGAAAGCAGGGCAAGAAACAATGGAGGGAAACTAATTAACTAGTGGAACAACGTGCCTTCAGAAGTTGTGGGTGCTCCATCACTGGAGGCTTTTAAGAAGAGGCTGGACAGCCACTTGTCTGACATGGCGTAGGGTCTCCTGCTTGAACGGGTGGCTGGATGAGAAGACCTCCACGATCCCTTCCAACTCTGTTATTCTGTTCTGTTAAATAAAAGCCCACAAAGTTTATTCACAAAGGCCTGGTTTATCTGAAGATTGTCTGGATAATAAGAAATAACATTGGCTCATCGTACCATCCTAGAATAATATCCGCTCGGCTATCTCTTTCAGGCAGTGCATTTTATCTAATATTAAACAAAACCTGGGTAGGCGACTGAGGCAAGCATTGTATAATCAAAATGGCTGGCATCGCACTATCTCCCTTCTCCACTAAGTATTAAAGTAAAACTCATGATCTGCAGTTTGATGAGAGATGAACCTTCAGAAATACTTTGGGTGGGGTAAGGAAGAGATTAATGTTATCACCGCTATACTAGAACGAATATATATTTCTAGAAGACCTGCAGTTCTTTATCACTGCTATACTAAAATGAATACACAGACACAAAGACACAGGCAGGCAGACAGACAGACAGACAGACAGTCACAGACACAGAAACACAGACACACACACATACACCAAAATGAGTTTCAATGTGGAGAAAAGCAAAATTTTACATTTAGGCAGGAAAAATCAAAGGTACAACTACAGATTGGACAAAACCTTGCTCAAAAACAGTAACTGTGAGAGGGACCTCGGAGACCTAGTGGACGATCACTTGACCATGAGCCAACAATGTGCAGCAGCAACCAAAAAAGCTAATACAATCCTGGGTTGTGTAAACAGAGGCATAGAATCAAGATCATGCGAGGTATTAGTACCGCTTCATAAAACCCTAGTGAGACCACACCTCAGACTACAGCCAGTTTTGGTCACCATATCACAAAAAAAGATGAGAGTTTGGGGAAAAAAATCAGAGAAGAGCAACTAAAATGATCAAAGGCCTGGAGACTAAAACATATGAAGAACAACTGTGGAACTTGGGTTTGGCTAGTCCAGAGAAAAGAAGAAATAGGGGAGAGATGATATCAGTATTCTAGTATTTGAAGGGCTGCCACAAAGAAGAGGGGGTCACATTATTCACCAAAGCACCAGAGGGCAGGACAAGAAACAATGTTTGAGCAGGGGGCTGGACTAGAAGGCCTCCAAGGTCCCTTCCAGCTCTATTTTATTCCATTCCATTCCATTCCATTCCATTCCATTCCATTCCATTCCATTCCATTCCATTCTATTCTATTCTATTCTATTCTATTCTATTCTATTCTATTCTATTCTATTCTATTCTATTCTATTCTATTCTATTCTATTCTATTCTATTCTATTCTAATTCTATTCTACTCTACTCTACTCCACTCCACTCCACTCCACTCCACTCCACTCCACTCCACTCCACTCCACTCCTCCACTCCACTCCACTCCACTCCACTCCACTCCACTCCACTCCACTCCACTCTACTCTACTCTACTCTACTCTACTCTACTCTACTCTACTCTATTCTATTCCTAAATGTATTCATATTCTATTCTATTCTATTCTATTCTATTCTATTCTATTCTATTCTATTCTATTCTATTCTATTCTATTCTATTCTATTCTATTCTATTCCATTCCACTCCACTCCACTCCACTCCACTCCACTCCACTCCACTCCACTCTACTCTACTCTACTCTACTCTACTCTATTCTATTCTATTCCTAAATGTATTCATATTCTATTCTATTCTATTCTATTCTATTCTATTCTATTCTGTTCTGTTCTGTTCTGTTCTGTTCTGTTCTGTTCTATTCTATTCTATTCTATTCTATTCTATTCTATTCTATTCTATTCTATTCTATTCTATTCTATTCTATTCTATTCTATTCTATTCTATTCCACTCTACTCTACTCTACTATACTCTACTCTACTCTACTCTATTCTATTCTATTCCTAAATGTATTCATATTCTATTCTATTCTATTCTATTCTATTCTATTCTATTCTATTCTATTCTATTCTATTCTATTCTATTCTGTTCTGTTCTGTTCTGTTCTGTTCTGTTCTGTTCTGTTCTGTTATATTCTATTCTATTCTATTCTATTCTATTCTATTCTATTCTATTCTATTCTATTCTATTCTATTCTATTCTATTCTATTCTATTCTATTCTATTCTATTCTAAATTTGGTTATCTCCCTCTAGCATAGCAGTGTTTAGATCAAACTTTTAACTGGAGTTCAAGATTCTTCATCTCTCTTGCATAAGATGCACAGGTCGGTTTTCTTGTCTAAATGTAGAAGATATTTAACCAAATCATTTCTCTCTGGGCAGAAAAGTCAGCTGGGTGACTTTAGGTGAATCACCAGGAAACAGTGACTTTTAGTCCCCACTTAGGCACAAAAGCCAGCTGGGTGACTTTGGGCCATTCATCAGGAGATGGTGAGTTCTAGTCTCATTTTAGGCATGGAAGCCAGGTGGGTTACTATGGATCAATCACCAGGAGATGGTTAGTTTTAGACCCACCTTAAGCATGAAAGCTACTGGTTAATGGAACAGAAGTGGTGATTTAGCACTGGAGGCTTTTAAGAAGAGACTGGACAGCCACTTATCTCGAATGGTATTGGGTCTTCTGCTTGACTAGGAGACCTCCAATGTCCCTTCCAGCTGTGTTATTCTGCTATTTTACTATCTCCTGGTATTGCCACATCAATTACCCTCACTTTCTTCTTTTCAACCACAGTTAAATGTGGTGTGTTATGAATGAGGCTCAGACTACAAGACAATAATGTAAGACTGCCTTAAGATACAGAAGGATCTTGACAGACTCGAACACTGGGCACTATCTAACAAAATGAAATTTGATGGTGAAAAAAGTAAGGTTCTACGTTTAGGCAAGAAAAACCAAATGCACAGGTACAGTACAGGGGGTACCTTGCTCAATAGTAGCAACTGTGAGGGGGATCTTGGAGTCCTAGTGGACAAACACTTAAATTCTCTGTGGGCGTCCCGGCTTTATGGAACCAACTGCCAGTTGAGCTCCGGATGGCACCGGATCTTCGCTCCTTCCGGCGCGGGTTAAAGACCCATCTATTTGAACAAGCTGGCCTGGCCTGATGGGGGAATTTTAGGGTTTTTAATGTTTTTTATATTTTGATTGTTTTAATTCGGGCAATAATTTAATTCTTTTTTAACTTTTGTATTTCTATTTATATGCCCTGTTCACCGCCCTGAGTCCTTCGGGAGAAGGGCGGTATAAACATTCAATAAACGTAAACTTAAACTTAACTTAAATAGGAGCCAGCTATGGGCTTCAGCTGCCAAGAAAGCCAACACGGTGCTAGGCTGCATTAACAGAGGGATAGAATCAAGATCACATGAAGTGTTAATACCACTTTACAATGCCTTGGTAAGGCCACACTTGGAATACTGCATCCAGTTTTGGTCACCAGGATGGGGAAAAAAAGATGTTGAGACTCTAGAAAGAGCACAGAGAAGAGCAACAAAGATGATCAGGGGACTGGAAGCTAAAACATATAAGGAACAGTTGCTGGAATTGAATATGTCTAGTTTAATGAAGAGAAGGGTGAGGGGTGACATGATAACTAGTGTTCCAATATCTCAGGGGCTGCCCCAAAGAAGAGAAAGTCAAGCTGTTCTCCAAAGCACTTGAAGGCAGGACAAGAAGCAACGGACAGAAACTAACCAAAGAGAGAAGCAACCTAGAACTAAGGAGAAATTTCCTGACAGTTAGAACAATTAGTGGAACAACCTGCCTCCAGAAGCGGTGAATGCTCCAACACTGGAAGTTTTTAAGAAGAGACTGGACAGCCATTTGTCGGGTTTCCTGCCCGAGAAAGAGGTTGAACTAGATGACCTCCAAGGTCCCTTCCATCATCATCATCATCATCATCATCATCATCATCATCATCATCATCACCATTATTATTATTATTATTATTATTATTATTATTATTATTATTATTATTATTATTATTATTATATTATTATTATTATTATTATTATTATTATTATTATTATTATTATTATTATTATTATTATTATTATTATTATTATTATTATTATTAGAATGCAAGACAAAGAATTGGGGAACACAAAGTAAAAATATTTGAAAATCAAAGTTGAAAGTTTATAGCATAAACTGGCCAGGTTGGTCTTACTGGTTATTGGTACACTGGGTGCCATACCAAAATAAATCTTGGATGGCACTTAGAAAATGTGCACAAAATTTCCATCTGTCAATTATAAAAGGTCACTGTGCTTGCATCTGCATGTATACTATGTCAATACATTACAACATCCTAGAGTCTTGAGAAGAGTTTGATGCATATGAAGGCCAACCCCAGCTGTAGAACTGGTGTCAAGGATGAAACTTTGGCAGCTACTTGACTTTTGATAAAGGTGGAGGGCAGGTGTTATTCTCAAGTGGGTAGATGGAGAAATGAAACTTCTTTGATTCAGCTGCACACCGTGGGAGCCTGAGGCCTTGTCAAGGACACCAGAACAGGTGTGAATTTGAAAAAAGATGGTTCCCATAACAAAGTGGGCTTGTGGATATAGATTGCATAAGATGTTGGGGGTTTGGCTGGGAAAAAAACTATTGTTTAAGTCAGTTGGTGTGGGAACCTCAGAGTTAATTTTGCTTCGACATAACCACATAGTGTATTCAATAAAACATAAGTTTTTTTTTCCAAAAATGGAATTATTGCTGGAGTTTTATTTAGATTCTCTAACTGGATGTTGACACTTGCAGCTGTGAGGTCACATAGTTGTGAACATATAATAATAATACACACACACACACACACACACACACAAATGTCTGGATGGTGGACATGGAGGTACCTGGAGACAGCAGAATAGAAGAGAAGGAACTAGAGAAGGTAACAAAATACAATAAAATGGCTTTCTTTTTTTTCTTTATTTTTTATATTTAATATTAATAGTGCTTGTAGTTATCTTATATGAGCTAGACAGCGATAGATTTTAGAGTTTATTGTTGTTAGCATATGGATGTTCATGATGTTTTTTTTGTTTTTATACCTTGTACTTAGCTCTGGGAAGTCGGGGGGGGGGAGAGGGGGGGAGGGGTAGGGAGGGATGGGTAGGGGAGGGGGAGGGGGGATTGTTAAAGATAAAATGTATGTTAAAACTTTTCAATAAAAAATAAATAAATAAAATGGCTGTGGCAAGAGAAAGGAAAAATTAACAGGCACTTTGGATGCTATCCCTAAACATCTGGAACACTACTTGGACATCATTGGCCCTGACTAATTCACCATCTGTCAATTGCAAAAGGCAACAGCTTCTATCCGACCACAATACCTTTAACACTATGGAACAACATCTGCTTATCTCAGTTAAACTCAATAGGTGGATAAAAAAATGCCAACTCCAGTCCAAACATCTGGGTGACTGTGCTCACTGCAACAGTAGCATTCAGGGCTATTTATGCAACTACATCTTGGTTTACTAAACAAATTTATATAGCTGCCAACTGTATAACACACACCGACTCTTAACTAGACAAACAGCTACATACAAGGTGATATTTTTGTCATTTGGGAAAATTAAATGGCAATTTGATTAATTTTAGACACAGCAATAAAATTTGCAGCAAGTAAAACTTAGCACTCTCTTTACTGATGACGAGATGCCAAGGAACACAGGAAGTTGTGGTTTTTTTTTTTTTTTTAATGTAAATGAGTTAATTGGTTTTGCTATCTCAGACACTTTTTATATTCGATGGACAAATTGCGGTCTTAAACTAAAGGGCACTTTGAACCTTAACGTTTTACTTATTTGCACTTGGCTGTGTAATTGAACAGGTAGTTCTCAACTTAAAACAGTTCATTTACTGACCGTTCAAAGTTACAACCACACTGGAAATAGAAAAAGTCTTATGACCGTTTTTCACATTTAAAAGTGTTGCAGCATCCCCATGGTCACATGGTCGAAATTTGGATGCTTGGCGACTGACTGACACGTATTTATGACAGTTGCAATGTTCCGGGGTCATCTGATCTCCTTTTGAGACTTTCTGATGATGATGATGATGGTGATGATGAGGGGGAGGAGGAGGAGGAGGAGGAGGAGGAGGAGGAGGAGGAGGAGGAGGAGGAGGCCTAGATTGGAGGATCAAGAACCATTTTCAGAAGAAAGCATTGGGTGAATCTTGCTTCCCTATTGACTTTGCTCATCAGAAAGTCGCAAAAGGGGATTATATTGCAACCGTCATAAATACATAAACAATCCTTCTCTTTCCTTCTCTCTCTCTCTTTCACACTCCTTCTCGCCTTCCTTCCTTCTTTCCTTCCTTTCTTTTTCTCTTTCTTTCTCTCTCTCATTCTCTTGCCTTGCTTCCTCCCTCCCTCCTTTAAAACTTCCTTCCTTCCTTCCTTCCTTCCTTCCTTCCTTCCTTCCTTCCTTCCTTCCTTCCTTCTTCTTTCTTTCTTTCTTTCTTTCTTTCTTTCTTTCTTTCTTTCTTTCTTTCTTTCTTTCTTTCCTTCCTTCCTTCCTTCCTTCCTTCCTTCCTTCCTTCCTTCCTTCCTTCCTTCCTTCCTTCCATTTCTCTTTCTCTTTTGTTCTTACTCCCTCCCTCCATTCTTCCTAATACTGTAAGAACAAAAGACTCCATTGAGCTAACAGAGAATTCTCCAGATCTGGCTGCTTCATCTTGGATCAGGGCACAATGTACTTTCTTTCTGATCAATAAGAACAGGGAGTGACATTTTTGGTACTTAATGGAACATGTCAACTGACACTCCTCTGTGGTAGAAGGAAAGAATAACAATTGCTTCCTTCTTCTCGAAGCTTAAAGTTGGGTTGAAATTTTATTCTGCATGAAATTCTCTCTTCCCCCCCCCACCCCTCCCATTTTCAGAGCAAAGAGCTTTAGGCAAAGTAAAGGAAAGTTTCGAGGATATATTTTTGATGGAATTTCTATATATAGGTTTCTTCTTGCTTCTGCATCCTATTTTTCAGTGCATTCCTTTTCCATTCACATAAGGTACCTTATGTGCCAGTTTTGCATGCTTTCTAAGCAGAAGGCTATAAGGGCATTGGTGACAGTGAGCAAGGGCTCCTGATCCAGGCATGGGTGCAACTTACACACTATTATTATTATTATTATTTATTAAATTTTTATACCGCCCTTCTCCCGAAGGACTCAGGGCGGTGAACAGGGCATATCTTAAAACTACAAAAGTACAAAAATTAAAAAAGAATTAAATTATTGCCCACAATAAAAACAATAAAAAATATATATAAATATTAAAAACCCTAAGTTGATGGTGGTATCTGATGGTACGCCAATGTTTTCCTAAATAATAATGTTTTCCTAAATAATAATAATAATAATAATAATAATAATAATAATAATAATAATAATAATAATAATAATAATAATAAGAAGAAGAAGAAGAAGAAGAAGAAGAAGAAGAAGAAGAAGAAGAAGAAGAAGAAGAAGAAGAAGAAGAAGAAGAAGAAGAAGAAGAAGAAGTTGGAAGGGACCTTGGAGGTCATCTAGTCCAAATGGCTGTCCAGTCTCTTCTTAAAAATGTCCAGTGTTGGAGCATTCACCACCTCTGGAGGCAGGTTGTTCCACTGGTTAATTGTTCTAACTGTCAGGAAGTTTCTCCTTAGTTCTAGGTTGCTTCTCTCCTTGGTTAGTTTCCATCCGTTGCTTCTTGTCCTGCTTTCAGGTGCTTTGGAGAATAGCTTGACTCCCTCTTCTTTGTGGCACCCCTGAGATATTGGAACACTGCTATCATGTCACCCCTCACTCTTCTCTTTGTTAAACTACACATACCCAATTCGAGCAACCGTTCCCTATATGTTTTAGCCTCCAGCCCCCTAATCGTCTTTGTTGCTCTTCTCTGTACCCTTTCTAGAGTCTCAACATCTTTTTTACATCGTGGTGACCAAAACTGAATGCAGTATTCCAGGTGTGGCCTTACCAAAGCATTGTAAAGTGGTATTAGTACTTCACTTGATCTTGATTCTATCCCTGTTAATGCAGCCTAGCACTGTGTTGGCTTTTTGGCAGCTGCAGCACACTGCTGGCTCATATTGAAGTGATTGTCTACTAGGACTCCGAGATCCCTCTCACAGTTACTACTATTGAGCAAGGGACCACCTATAGTATACCTGTGCATTTGATTGTTCCTGCCTAAATGTAGAACCTTACTTTTTTCACCATTGAATTTCATTTTGTTAGATAGTGCCCAGTGTTAGATAGTGCCCATTTTGTTAGATAGTGCCCAGTGTTCGAGTTATTTATTTACTTACCTCTGAATCTGACCTAAATGTGATCTCCTTATGGTCATCCATCCAGATATAATCAACTCCATAACTTACTCAGCTATTTTTCCTGGTGGGGGGTGTCAGCCAAAGTAAACTAGGTGTCCCCTTCAAACCTCCTAACCAAACACTAAACACAAATGATATGCTTGGTGTTGGGGCACAGTTGGAATACTACATCCAGTTTTGGTAGTCATGATATAAAAAAAGATGTTGAGATTCTAGACATTGACATAAATTGACATAAATGTAAGCCCCCCCCCCAAAAAAAGCTTCCTCTATTGGCTTTCGAAAGCCTATTGCAGGAGTAGGCAATCTTGTATCTTTTTATGACTCGTGGACTTCAACTCCTAGAAATCCTGAGCCAGCCACACTGAGGGGAAAGAGAGAGGTTTCCAAGCTGAGCCATGCTGGCTCAGGAATTCTGGGAGTTGAAGTCCACGAGTCATAAAACAGCCAAGATTGCCTACCCTGCACTAAAGGAGGACATTAAAATTATTTACAAGGTTACTTCTTTAGGAACTAAACTTTTGGAATCTAAAACAGCTAATTCAAAAAAGCCAACAGGAAAGAACCTCACATTTTTCATCTGCTTCTGTCTTTTGTAAGGTAATATTAGATAACAAAATAATCTATTTCCTATGTTAACATCTCTGCAATGAAATCAATAAAGGTAACAGGAAAGAAATGAGATACATTTTTCTCAATGTAATATGTCTAATTTAGCTGATGCTAGAAAAAATAGTATCTTTTGTACACTCTTGAAAACTATTTTGAATATAACCATCTATTACAACTAAACCACTTTAAATTAAACAATTCTTAAGAATGAAATATTCTTAATTTGGACTTTACTTTTACTGTTTGGACTGTTGTGTGTTTTGAAAAATAGATTATTTAGAATCTAGTTATGTTGCACTTCAGTCTTTAAATAATTAACCTAGTATATACATAACAATATATGATGTTTTCCATGGTGAGCTTAACATCAATAACAACATTTATTAAAAAGGCTAAAATAATTTCTGGTGGTATCATCTGTACATTAAAATTTTGTTTAGTCACAATCTTTCACTTTTCACATTCTGGACAAGCAGTGGTCATGTATCCTAGTCAGGACTTTTTTTCTCATAGAACACTCAGAACAGATTTCCGGCACCTTTTTTGGATGGAACCTTGTAGGGTAGGCAAGGTGGGTTGTATGACGTCTGTGAGTTCCGGCACCTTTTTATTTTACAAAAAAAGCACTGATCCTAGCAAATGATGTTACATATGTGCATAAGTGTAGTCAGTAGCATATGCCTTTTAAAAAATATCAAACATGCAAAGAAACAAAAATAAGTCCAAAATATCTGTATTACATCCAGAAATGCGAACTTTGCAACCAATATTTCTCATCCATAACTATGGCACCCTAAGGATACCTGCATAGATGCAAATGCTTCTCTGGGATCAGTAATGCAGCAGGGATTGCTTTTTCCTTCCAGTAACAGATTGCTGGGAAATACCAAACATGGCCTTAAGAATATATATATAATAAAAAAAAGAAAAAAATATAAAGTGACATTGTAGCAAAATGTGCATATAACATCAGTAAGTTTTCTAGTGAACATTCTTTAATTCATCTACAATGTAATTAAATATCTTTCAATTCTATCCTGTAAAAGGTTTCTAAACTACCAACTAATCAGTCAGTATTCATCCCAGCGTTCCTCCTTAACTCTTAACTCTTAACTATTCGAAGTTTCAATGGCACTGGAAAAAAAGTGACTTAGGAACACTTTTAATACAACTGTTGCACCCTCCCCATGGTCTCATGATCAAAATTCACACGTGTGGCAACTGTCTCAAGTTTATGATAGTTGCAGTGCCGTTCTAGCAAGCCATATTAATGGGTAAGCCAGATTCACTTAACAGCTGTGTTATAACTTAATAGCTACAGCGATTCCCTTAAAAGCCAAGGAAAGAAAGGTCATTAAAGGGGGCAAAACTCAGAACAACTGTCTCACTTAAAAATGGAAGTTTGGGGCTCTGTTGTCGTCTTAAGTTGAGGACTACCTATAATTTGAGCCTGGTCACTTGTGTCCTGAGTGAGAAATCTGGGGTTGTTCCATATAATTCATTCTAGAAATCCTGTCTACATCAAACCCATCAAGAGTTATCCCAAATGTGTCTATTCAGTGACATCATGACTCAAGCCCTTCCCTACAGTGGCAATCCAACCCAACAATCAAAGCTTTCTGCAATGATGTCACTTCAATCAAGACTGGCTATGGCTTATCTCACACTGTTCCAAATACCTACAACTGAAGTAGGCCCCAACTTACTGCTAAAACTGAGCTCAAATTTTCCATTGCTAAATGAGGCAGTTGTTAAGTGAGCTTTGCCCCCTCTTGTGACCTTTATCACCACAAATTAGTAACATGGTTGTTAAGTGAATCTGGCTTTCCCATCGAGTTTGCTCATCAGAAGATCACAAAAAGGTGTCCTGGATACTACTGTGTTTCCCTGAAAATAAAACCAGGTCTTTTGTTTTTGTTTTTGTTTTTTTGGCCTCCAAAAGAAGCACCAGGTCTTATTTTCAGGGTAGGCCTTACCTCACCTTCGGCACCGACAGCCCCACACAGCCAGTCCACTTCTTCTGGGGCCGAAGTTCTGCAGCTGCATTTGGGCCTGCATTTTGCAGTCAGGCCTTTCCAGAAGGCCTAAGCAGCCAAGTACCGAGCTAAGGATTCAATCCATAGCTTGGTGATTGGCTGCTGAGGTCTTGCAGAACCAAGCTATAGATTGAATCCTTAGCTGGGTTCTTGGCTGCAGAGGCCTTCCAGAATGCCCTGTGACTGAGAAATACAGGCCTGGCTGCAGAAAAAGGCCTCAGAAGAAGAAGTGGGTCAGCAAGGAAAGGCCTGGCTGCAAGCTGAGTGGGTGTGGTGCAGCTCCACACTCCTAGCCCTGCCCTAGCTTGACTTTTAGGTGTGTGCCTCATCCCAAAATTAGGGCTTATTTTCAGAGTAGGGCTTATATTAGGCCTACCCACAAAAAATCAAGCTAGGGCTTGTTGTTGGTGTAGGCCTTACTTTTGGGGAAACACGGTACAACCGTCATAAATATGAGCCAGACCGAATTTTTTATCACACGTTGCAATGGTTATCTGTGTGAAAAATGGTCATAAGTCACTTTTTTCAATGCCTTTGAAGTTTTGAATGGTCACTAAATGGGTGGCTGTAAGTCAAGGACTAGCTGGAGTAGAGCTTTTACTTCCCAGGGTTTGGAAATAATATTTTCTGTTAACATAGAGACATTTGAACTTCCTCAAGTTCCATCAAAACATACATGGACGTTTCAAACCCAAGGACACACTAAGGCAGAAGCTTGTCCACCCCAAAGAGAAAACACCCAGAGCAACGTGGTATATGCAGTACAATGCAGTGGGACATGTGCAGATCTGCACATTGGGGAAACTAAACAACCACTTCACAAACGCATGGCACAACATAA
Organism: Vipera ursinii; assembly: GCF_947247035.1. Classification (NCBI taxonomy): domain Eukaryota; kingdom Metazoa; phylum Chordata; class Lepidosauria; order Squamata; family Viperidae; genus Vipera; species Vipera ursinii. The sequence goes on along the minus strand of NW_028148219.1, from coordinate 20,346 downwards.
GAGAACAAACCCACCAGGACAAGATTCAGCAGTCCATCTGCATTTAAACAGACAAAGTCCACTTTTTCGAAGACAGCAAAGTCCACATTTTGGACAGAGAGGACCGCTGGTTTGAAAGGGGTCCAAGAGGCCATCTAGGTCAAAACTGAACACCCCTCTCTCAACAGAGGAGGAAGGATACAACACTGTCTATCTCCACAACACAATCCTCTCAGCAGTTCCATGAAGGCTACATGCCCATTTGCACCACTCAGGTGATCCTGAAGTCACAGATAAACCTCCAAGTGGCCTCAATGATTCTCAACATGCAAATGACCAGCTGTTTGCAAGGAATATAAATCCTTCCATCCTCCACCATCCAGTCAGAGCTGAAAATGTTTCTTGGATAAGAAGTGAAGCATCTTCAAAGAAAAACAGGAAAGTCCATTTGCCTAATGAAAAAGCATCTTTGGGACTTTCTGTAGTGTCTTCCTTGAGAGAATGGGGGGAAAATGTTTTTTTTTTTCCCTTGTTTATTTCATTCAGCCTTCGGGCATTGATTATTTCATTCTGGTTGGCTTGGTTTGGTGCATTTTCAAAACAAACCAACCGGTTTGCATTTATCAATAGTTTGCTTTTGTGTTGTAAAGTGCAATGAAAATTTCGTGAGAGAGAGACACGTGTGTGTTTCCCCCCCCCCCAAATGTGTAAATGGCTGCAAATAATAAACAGTGTTGTGGTATTATTTATGCATATTAAAAGGCCCTTAGCATATAAAAAGAAAAAAAAGAAAAAAATAATAATAATGACAGGCTAAGTTGTAAATATTACAAAATATGACGGATAAATGGAAGCTATAGCAAACCATGTTTTGTGGGTTTGTCTTTTTTTCCCTTTTGCTTTGCTATTTGTTTTAGAACAATATATCCACACCGACAACTGGGTCATCCTCAGCTACCTTCAACTTCCATTCCTCTACATTAGGGGTCCCCAACCTGTGGTCCCAGCCCACTACTGGGCCATGTGCTGTTGGCCACTGGGCCATGTGAGTGTGACTGGTCAGTCCACCTGTGTGTGCATGCTCGCACCCCTCCACTCACGCTACCATCATGGCATCACATGGGCAATAGCAATGTTGTGAGCATGAGGTGGGCAATAGCATTGCCACGAGTGCACCTCCCCATTCACACTAGCATCGTGGCATCATGCTGGCACTATCGTCACTGCAAGCACACACATCCCCACTAGCTGTCAACGCTGCTAACATCGGATGTTTTTGCATTGGCAACAGATGGAGATGCAGCCATTTTCTTCTTTTTGCTTTTAGAGTTAGATTATGCTGGGAGGGGGGGAATGTGCACGAGAGTCTAGCTAGACATAATAACACTGGACCTAGTATGAGAACCAAGGTTATTGAAATAAGAAATTATAAGGAATTGGTGGCCTGAAGAGCTGGAGGGGAAGCCCGTGCTTCAAACTAATTGGAGAATGTGATTTATGATTGTTAAACAATGCCTCAAAGTTCTTTGAAGAGTTTCCTCTGTCAGAACCATGACACTAGCATTAGCATTGCAGCACTGCACGGGCTCTAGCATCACCTGAGCATTACAAAAGTGATCGTGGCATCACTTACATTGTGCGCACAATTACACCCCTGTTTGTGTGCATGCTGGAGGCCCCGTTCACGCGTGCTTGCTCATGACACCTCTACCCCCACCCCCACCCCTGCTCTACATAGCATCTTTCAAAGGAATATTTTAATCCTTTCTGTTGGCCATGCAGTCATTTATCAATAACTCCTTCTAGCTCAAGGGGAAGTGTGATGGCTCAGAGGTTAAGACGCGTCTTCAACTTCATAGAACCAATGAACATCGTGGTTTGTTTTTGGAAGGAGATGAAATGTTCCTATCACTTCTGCTGGGTGGACCTTTGGGGGAATCTCCATAGAGGGAAAGGGGATTCCACATCTGCAGGATGGTGAATATGATACCATGAAGGAAGTCCCACCCTTTTTGATGGTGCACCTTTCATGAACCTGTGCGCAAAAAAGGGGTGGTGGTGGTGGCTTCAGCTTGATGACAGGCCCACCGTCTTGCAGATTTCAACCCCTGGTGTATGGTGATGTTCTTGCCCTATCAGGTGATCGTGCCGTGTTAGTGAGAATGCTCTATTTCTAATTGTGCATTTCTTTAAGGTCCATAGCTTTCAATAAAATGCCAAACAAAGACCACACATGAATATGGAATGGGACAACTCACCTTGGCCAACTCGTCCTAGGCCAATTCACCATGGGACAAGCTTGGGGATGGCTTACCCCCAGAAATCATGGGTGCTCCATCACTGGAGATTTTTAAGAAGACACTGAACATTCACCTGTCTGAGATGGTATAGGTTCTCCTGCTTGAGCAGGGGGCTGGACTAGAAGACCTCACAGGTCCCTTCCAGCTCTATTCTATTCTATTCTATTCTATTCTATTCTATTCTATTCTATTCTATTCTATTCTATTCTATTCTATTCTATTCTATTCTATTCTATTCTATTCTATTCTATTCTATTCTATTCTATTCTATTCTATTCTATTCCATATTCTTATTGTTTATTCTGTTCTGTTCTCTATTCTATTCTATTCTATTCTATTCTATTCTATTCTATTCTATTCTATTCTATTCCATATGTACAAAAGTTAAATTGACTTCAACAGAACTGTGCCCAATAATAATGAAACAAAGTACGTCAATCCAGAAATACAACAGTTAAAATAATCTGGAGGAAAACGTGGTCTCCAATATTTATTTATTATTTATTAATTCGGTTTATATACCACCCTATTCCCAAAGGACTCAGGGTGGTTTACAAGGCAAAATTTAAAAACAATACAATACAATATAAAATTAAAATAAAATAAAATTAAGTCTAGCTGCAAAAAAAATGAAATCACAATTTAAAAACATTAAACCCCTCAGTCCAGACCAGATAGCTCAAAGAACCAGGTTTTTAGGTCCCGGAGAAATGAACGAAGGTCAAAGGCAGTCCGGAGTTCCGTTGGCAGTTGATTCCATAGGGCAGGCGCGCCCACAGAGAACGCCCTCCCCGTGGGGATCGCCCGTCGGCAATCCTTACCCTGAGGAGGAGTGCACAGGACAATGGGAAATTGATGTTGGCAGCAGGTGCTCCCTCAGATAATCTGGGCCCATGCCATTTAGGGCTTTATAGGTCATCACCAGCACCTTGAATCTCAACCGGAGGGCAACTGGAATCCAATGCAGCTCGCGGAGAAGAGGTGTTACATGAGAGTATCTGGAGACTCCCATCACAACTTGTGCGGCTGCATTCTGCACCAGCTGAAGCCTCCGAGTGGTCCTCAGGGGCAGACCCATGTAGAGAGCATTGCAGTAGTCTAGCCGGGAGGTCACGAGCGCATGGGTGACTGTGCGTAGGGCAATAATAAAAGTACCCAAATGAAGGGATTAATACAACATTGAATTGTCCTGCAGTGAGCTGTTAGCAATAAGGAAGTTTTCCCTCCGTGAGTTGGCCATGGTGAGTTGGCTGCGGTGAGCTGTCCTGGACCCCTTTGAATATTGCTCTAACATGGCTTCTTAGCAATCAGAAACTCGTTTCCAACTCTAGGGGCCGGTGCTCATCTCCGTTTCAAAGCCGAAGAGCCAGCGCTTGTCCAAGGACGTCTCCGTGGTCATGTGACCAGCATGACTAGACGCCAAAGGCGCATGGAACGCTGTTACCTTCCCACCGTAGTGGTCCCTATTTTTCTACTTGCATTTTTATGTGCTTTCGAACTGCTAGGTTGGCAGAAGCTGGGACGAGTAACAGGTGCTCACTCTGTTATGCAGCACTCAGGATGGTTGACGCCAAAGTGCCGACCTTCTGATTGACAAGCTCAGCGTCCTAACCCACTGAGCCACTGCGTCCCTATCTTCTGTGGATACTGAGTTGCCATGTAAAAAAAAAAAGCAAGCACATTAAAGTGCTATTTTTATCAGGATTACTCAAGATTTACTAAGCAGAGGGGGAACATTCTGACTTTTGGATAAAGCTATTTTGAGCAGACTCCTGAGTGGCAATGAAACAGGAAAAATGGCAGAGAGCGTTGTAATGGAGACCTCAAGAATAGGTGAAGTTAAGAAAAGATGAGTGGTGAAGGCACCAGGCTAGGAACCAAGAGATGGTGAATTCTAGTCTGGCTTTAGCCATGAAGGCCAGCTGGTTACTTTGGGCCAATCACCAGGAGATGGTGAATTCTAGTCCTGCCTTAGCCATGAAAGCCAGCTGGGTGACATTTTCTGACCCTTCCTTCCTTCCTTCCTTCCTTCCTCCTTTTCCTCCCTCCCTCCCACCTTTCCTTCCTCTATCCCTTTATATCTTTCTCTCTTCTTCTTTTCTCCCTCCCTCCCTCCATCCCTTCCTTTCTTCTTTCCTTCCTTCCTTCCTTCCTCCATTTCCTTCCTCTCTCCTTCCTTCTCACCCTCTCTCCATTCCTTTCTATCTTTCTCACTCCCCTTCCTTCCTTCCTTCCTTCCTTCCTTCCTTCCTTCCTTCCTTCCTACCTTCCTTCCTTCCTTCCTGTAATGTGGTGGGTCCGACGCAAGGAAGAGACACCAGCCGGAGTACGAGTTCAGCTCTTTTATTGGGGGGGTTCGTACTGAAGAACAAGGGCTACCTGGCCTCCTTATATACCTGGCCAGGTAGGCGGCTGGCCAATGGGGTTGGCCCTAGGTTTCCCGCCGAAACTGGGTTTCCTGCCGAAACCGTCCAGGCCAACGCCCCCTAGTGGCTGCTGCTATGTAGATGCCTGCACCTGGATACATAACACTTCCTTCCTTCCTTTCTCCCTCTCTCTCTCCCTCCCTCCCTCCCTCTTTTCTTCCTCCTCCTCCTCCTCCTCTCCACAAAACCCACTCCCTTCTAGCACTTGATGGATGTTACCAAGTTGGGCAACAAAATGTCCACAAGAAAACAATCATGCTAAGAGAGCACCAAGGATTCCACATCTATGTTTGTTCTTAGCTTCAGAAGGCATGACCGGCTCCACTGCAATTCTGATTATTGCAAGCCACTTTCCAAGAAGGTGAGTGGTGGGCAAAAAAAATAAATAAAAAATCTGCTGAAAGGACTTTAGACGTTAGACAAGATCATTGCTATTGCTTTTTACCGATTGTTGCAACGCTTGATCTAGGAGGAAAAGAGGAAATAAACACTTCCAATGAAGCAAGAAAGCTGCTTTAGAAAACAACCAGCTGGGTGGGCATGCTCGGATGCAGATGGCATTAGGAAAAGAAACCACATTTATAAAATAGAGGGAAGGAAGGAAGGAAGGAAGGAAGGAAGGAAGGAAGGAAGGAAGGAAGGAGGAGTGTTATCCTTTTCATAGCTTGGATTGGTTATTGTATAGCAGATTGAGTGATCAGGCACTTTTTGGGGGTGAATACAAAGTTGGGTGGCTATCCATTTTTTTGAAAGATGTTTTATAGATGGTCCATTTCCCTTTTTATGGAGTTCTGGGTTGTGAAAGTATGTAAAAAAAAAAGTTTCCCAGCTCATTCCAACCACCTTTTTACAGACAATTCCTCTGAGCTGAAAAAAGACTTTCAGGTTTTCATTACAAAATTTTGTTTCCTAGTGGCAAGTACTGCAACCCCCTCCCTTTCCCCCCCCCCCCAGATTATCACAAACAAGGCCTCTGAATGGAGAGCGTGGATGTGTAAATTTATACTGATCGCTTTTATTATACGATGGTCTCGTTTATTAGTTTCCAATCTTCTGAGAGCCTTTTTCTTCCAGACCGAAAGAAAGATTCCTGTAACTTTCTCCTTAAACAGATGTCTGTCAGCTGGAACATTATTGAGAGCTTTTTAAAACTCCATATAAATCATGCTGTATGTGTTGACATTGTCAACCTTCCATATGACCTTCTCAAAGTCAATGGAATTTAAGCAGTTTCTGCTCTCTCCCGCTGCAGCATCAGTTTAACTTCTTATTTTGGGATGGTGGATCTGCATTGGCGTCAGCCAGCTTGAACCCAGGAAAGTCAATGGACAGGCGATTACTACCCTTTTCCTAAGGATATCCCCCCCATCCATTTCTTTACACCTTTACATACCGAACAAAGTCCTGAATTTTGATGTATGTTGCCAAGTCCCATGGTAAATGAGCCAATGAACATTTATTGAAAATAGGTGTCTTGTGATTCATAATATCTTTGGCAGTTAATGTCCTTTGTTCTTGACAGCTCCAACTTTTATTCCTGGACTGATATTGCTCTCTCTCTCTTTAGCCCGAAAATATGCAGCAATATTTACTTTTTATGTAGTGAAATGAGAGTCCATCTTTTTTCCCCTCCCTTATACCTATGGAGGTTGTCAGTCATCCACGTCATGGTTGTCCCAAAGGTGCTTTTTCAGGAGGCAACCAGACTTTCTTGAGTTTCTTTGAAGACATTTTGCTTCACATCCAAGAAGCTTCTTCATTTCTGACTTTATGGTGGGGAATGGAAGGATTTATACCCCTTGCAGACAGCTGGCCATTTGCATTCTTTTAGAGGTTCATTGTGGCCACTTGGAAGTTTGTCTGTGCCCTTAGGGTCACCTGAGTAGTGCAAAGAAGACTCTACACCCATTTGTACTACAGAGGTGATCCTGAGGACACAGACAAATGTCCAAGTGGGCTCAACAACTCTAAAAGGATGCAAATGACCAGCTGTCTGCAAGGAGTATAAATCCTTCCATTCCCCACCATCCAGTCAGAGCCGTCAAGTATTCAAAGATGCTATCATGTCACCCCTAAGCCTTCTATTTGTGAGACTAAACATGCCTAGTTTGAGAGTGAAAGTTTATTCTCTGAGTTTGTGGATTTGTTTCCGAACATTCTGTTCCCAGGCTAGGTAGCATCTTCAGTGGAGTTTAGGGAATGTCAGTGTTGATGTTCTTCTGTTTATAAGGGCTTCAGGTGTGGGTGTGTCGAGTGAGGGTCTTGTGATGTGTCAGGTGTGAGTCCTCAGTGAGAGGCTTGTGATGGGCCTTGTGATGCGGAGACTATAACAACCTTAATTTACTGAAACAGGATATCATTGTAAGGTAAAAATCCCATGACATGAAACAATGTGGTATACATCGTGATATCACTGGGCAACTGGCCCACCTGCCCAGGTAAGCAATTTATATTATTTCTGCTGTATGGCCACATAGGATCTCACGTCCATTTCCCACTTGTAAACTCTAATTAACATGGCTGGAGGCTAAAATGTATGAAAATGGTTGCAGGAATTGGGTATGTCTAGTTTAGTGAAGGACTAGAAGCAATCACAGCAGTCTTCCAATCTCGGTCGCATCAATGTAAAAAAAAAAGAAGATGTTGACCCTCTAGAAAAAGTGCAGAGATGAGCAACTAAGAGGAGGCTAAAACATATGAAGAATGGTTAAAGAATCTGGGAATGTCTAGTCTAATAAAAAGGACTAGGAATGACACGATAGCAGTATTCCAGTATTTGAGGGTCTACCACAAAGTAGAGGGGGTCAATCTATCCTCCAAAACACCTGAAGGCAGGCCAAGAAGCAATGGATGGAAGCTAATCAAGGAGAGAAGTGACCTGGAATTAAGGGGGGGGGGAAATACTAATTGTTAGAGAGACCGTGGAGTCCCAGTGGATAATCACTTAAACACGAGCCAGCCATGTGCAGCAGCAGCCAAAAAAGCTAATGCAATCCTTGGTTGTATAAACAGAGGCATAGAATCAAAATCACACAAAGTCTTAGTACCGCTTAGAAAATCCACATCTGAATATATATTTTTTTTATTTATATTCAAGAAAAGGATAAAGTTTTCTCCACAACTGTTTTTATTGGGTATTAC
>NW_028148219.1:0-7500 GCF_947247035.1 Vipera ursinii | reverse complement strand
GGAGAACTGTGGTGTCCTTGGTGCCCTATGAGCTTGGTTGTGTTGTTATAGATGTAGTGTATGCTGTTAAGCACACACGGAAATTTCAGCACAGCAGGGGCTGGACAGCTCCAGACTATAACTGCTTAGGCGGGAAAGCCTGAATAGAGCGAGTCGTTGACAGCCCCAGGCATGGTCAGCTCTGGCGGGAAGCCAGGGTTTAAATCCATTGGCCACCTGCACTGGCGGGAAGCCCAGGTTCAAATCTATTGGTCACCATTCACCTGGGCAGGTATAATAGACGCCAGGTAAACCCCTTTGCCCCAGCTTCATTCCTGATCCAAATAAAGAAGTATTACCCAGCTCAAGTGTCCGTCTCTCTGTGCGACCACACGACTTTGCAATAGACATTTTTTTTTACCTAACTAGGTGACAGCAGCAGTGTGAGAAGAGAGTTATAAGGAAGTCGGGTGTGTGGAGAGTGGAAGGAGAAACGAAAAAAAAGAAAAAAAAGAGAATTACAACACAACCTTCCTCCTCATTCTTCTTTCCCTTCCTCCATAGTAAAATCACAGGTCTGGACATATGACACACTTAGAGGAAATTGAAGCTGACTGTAGGGGTAATTAAAGAGCAATTCTTTTTTTTAATTCCTCCCTCGTCATCTTGGGCAAAACAAACGAAGAAAGAAACAATGAAACAGGCTGAACATGAAAACAGGAAACTTCCAATTAAAGGTACAATATCCTCTAAGAGGCTTAATAGTGCTTTATATATCAGCCATGGACATTCTGGCCCTACAGTTGTGTTTTATTGCACTTTGTGTTTCATTTCAGGAGCCAAGCCTGGGAAAACACACACACACAAAGAGAGAGAGAGAGAGAGAGAGAGAGAGAGAGAGAGAAGATAACAGTGGCAATACTGAAACACCGCTAGCGACAAGCACTGATTTTGTTGTCAAACCATGCATCTTTTCTTGTAGACCTTTTCCAAATCATCCTTTTCTTGCTCGTCCAACACCTATAGTTCCAAAACTATGACGTGCAGAGAAAGGGGGAATAAGATGAAAGATAGCTGAAAGATGGTGCAGTCGAAGAAGAATTGCTTTCGATGCTTAAAACTGCAGAGCACTTTTGCTACAAAGGAAACACCATTAGATGGATGTCAGGCTGGTTTTATGTGTCAGAGGGCCTGCATTCCTCATTCCTTCAGAGAAACATGTCACATCCAATCAGCCAATCGCCATTCTGGTCTCTTTTATTGTTTCAGTGACATGGGTCAATGAGCCAGCATTGTAATAACCTTCCAACCTCTGTCTTCTCCTGCAAAGTTTTTCTTTCTTTCTTTCTTTCTTTCTTTTTTTCTTTCTTTCTTTCTTTCTTTCTTTCTTTCTTTCTTTCTTTCTTTCTTTCTTTCTTTCTTTCTTTCTTTCTTCAACAGAATTCCTGGGCTTCCGAATTGATGCTAACGGCATTCACCCCACTGATTCTAAAGTGAAGGCCATTAAAATGGCTCCTAGGCCCAAATCAAAAGGAGAGCTACAAGCATTCTTGGGTCTCCTAAACTTGTATCACACATTTCTACCTCATAAGGCTGCAATAGCAGAGCCCCTCCACAGGCTTCTTGATAAGAAAGCTCCATGGAAATGGACTAACTTATATGAAAAAAGTTTCCAGGAATTAAAAGCACTATTGTCAGAAAAGTCCACTGTAACTCACTACAAAGATGTCTTGCATGTGATGCATCTCCTTATGGGGTGGGGGCAGTTTTAAGTCACATAGAAAAAAATGGGAAACAGGTTCCTATAGCATTTTACTCAAGGACATTGTCTTCTGCTGAGCGCAACTATGCTCAGATTGACAAAGAGGCCCTAGCCATCATTGCTGGAATAAAAATTCCATGACTATTTATATGGCAGGGATTTCATGGTCTACACTGACTGCAAACCTCTGTTGGACTTTTTACAGTGGACAAACAAACCCCCCACATACTATCTCCAAGAATGTTGAGATGGTCTATTTTCCTATCTCCATACAATTTTAAATTAATTCAAAAACCGGACAAAGAAATGGGCCATGCTGATGGCCTCAGCAGACTACCACTGCCACTAATGGATCCAGATCTGGCTCCTGCTGCTAGAATATTGTCCATACAGGACATACCTGAATTTCCCATCCATGCAGGAGATATTGCTGCTGAAACTGCCACAGATAAAATACTTAATAGAGTGTTGTCATGGGTATACATGGGCTGGTTGGGAAAAAGTCCAGGCTCAGAATTTCAAAGCTATTTTGCCAGGAGGCATGAGTTATCTGCACATAAAGGGTGCATTTTAAGGGGAAACAGAGTCATAATTCCCACTTCCCTAAGAGAAAGGATCTTACAATCATTACATGAAGGCCATCCAGGCATTGTCAGAATGAAAGCTTTAGCTAGAAGCTACCTCTGGTGGCCTGGCCTTGATAATGACATTGAGGCTCAAGTCCATGGTTATTATACATGCCAGCAATCTAGGCCTGAAATGCCACAGGCTCCAGTTCACAGATGGGAGGAAACACATACTCCCTGGTCTACAGTAGGGTTCACATAGACTATGCTGGGCCCTTTCCGGAACAGCTCTTCCTTATAGTAGTGGATAGCCACTCAAAATGGCTGGAAGTAATTCCAGTTCCTAACATGACTACTGCTAGGACCATCCAGGTGCTGAGAAAACTCTTTGCCACACATGGGTTGCCAGATGTCTTAGTTTCAGAGAATGGGGCCCAATTCACTGCTGCTGAATTTTAGGCTTTCCTTAGAGCTAATCTCATCAGACATGCAACATCTGCACCTTTTCATCCATCTTCTAATGGTCAAACCAAACGCATGGTGAGGACAATGAAGCAAGCACTGAAGCGCATTGTTACAGGTGACTGGCATCACAGATTGGCAATTTTTTTTACTCTGCCAGCATTCTACGCCCTGCCCTGCTACAGGCAAAAGTCCTGCAGAACTACATTGGGGAGGCATTTGATTTCTAAACTGGACAGGTTGCATCCAGATAGAGTGGCAACAGAAGCCTCTCAACCAAAACCCCCGAGGGGGCGGCACATAGGCGATTGGGTTTGGGCCAGGAACTATGGACATTCTGGCCCTACAGTTGTGTTTTATTGCACTTTGTGTTTCATTTCAGGAGCCAAGCCTGGGAAAACACACACATACACGAAGAGAGAGAGAGAGAGAGAGAGAGAGAGAGAGAGAGAGAGAGAGAGAGAGAGAGAGAGAGAGAGAAGATAACAGTGGCAATACTGAAACACCGCTAGCAACAAGCACTAATTTTGTTGTCAAACCATACATCTTTTCTTGTAGACCTTTTCCAAATCATCCTTTTCTTGCTCGTCCGACACCTATAGTTCCAAAACTATGACGTGCAGAGAAAGGGGGAATAAGATGAAAGATAGCTGAAAGATGGTGCAGTCGAAGAAGAATTGCTTTGGATGCTTAAAACTGCAGAGCACTTTTGCTACAAAGGAAACACCATTAGATGGATGTCAGGCTGGTTTTATGCGTCAGAGGGCCTGCATTCCTCATTCCTTCAGAGAAACATGTCACATCCAATCAGCCAATCGCCATTCTGGTCTCTTTTATTGTTTCAGTGACAGGGGTCAATGAGCCAGCATTGTAATAACCTTCCAACCTCTGTCTTCTCCTGCAAAGTTTCTTTCTTTCTTTCTTTCTTTCTTTCTTTCTTTCTTTCTTTCTTTCTTTCTTTCTTTCTTTCTTTCTTTCTTTCTTTCTTTCTTTCTTTTTCTCTCCCTTCCCCTTTCTTTCTTTCTTTCTTTCTTTCTTTCTTTCTTTCTTTCTTTCTTTCTTTCTTTCTTTCTTTCTTTCTTTCTTTCTCTCTCTCTTTTTCTTTCTTTCTTTCTCTCTCTCTTTCTTTCTCTCTCTCTGTCTCTCTCTCTCTCTCTCTCTCTCTCTCCTTCCTTCCTACCTTCCTTTCAGAAGAATAATGGTCAGAAGAAAAATGGTGCTTATTGCTACATGGATAAACGTCTCATGACTCAACAATTGCTATGTTTGTTGTGTAGTGGGATGTGTGTCACGTGAACACTTTACTACCTCAAGCTATGAGGTACAGGTACTCCTGGACTTGCTACCATTCATTTAGTGACCCACCTAGGTAACATCATCAGTGCAGAACCAAGTTGGGTCATGAAATGCCTGCAAGAAAACCACCAACCTCAGAGTTCATGAAGGACTCCACAGTCCTCCTTGTCCTCACCTTCCCCTTCCCCCCTCCTCCTCCTCCTTCTCCTTCTTCTTGCCAGCCTTTTCATTTTAAGTCAGATTTAATTATTTCGTGACTATTTAGACCAGGGGTCTTCAAACATGGCCCCTTTATGACTTGAGGAATTCTGGGAGTTGAAGTCCACAAGCCATAAAAGGGCCAAGTTTGAAGACCCCTGATTTAGACCCTTGCAAATCCTTTATTCCTTTCATCCCAGTTTATGCAGAAATTTCTCTGGTGCTGATTATCCCTTTGCCTCTGCAATGGGAGGTTAGAAGAGAAAAGGAGAGCAGGAAATAATCAGTCATTCAAATCCACAAAATAAAACAGGCTTTCTCCTGACCTTGCTGGTTTTGAAAAAAACAAACAAAAACCACATCCTTTTTTTTTTTGCATGTCCTGATCATCAAATGTGTCATGGAGAGAATCAATGTGGTGTAAACATTTTGTGTACAGCGGTTTACAGCAAATCCCGGGCAGTGTATAATGAAACGCCTCTCTTGTAAATTGTGAACCGGAGTACATGCCTATTAAAGGCATGGATTTATTGACCTATTGATGTTTTTAAAAGGTTTCCGGTCTAAAAGAAGGCTATATGTAAATATGGCCGTTTGGAAGCCAAAAGGACAAACACAGGAACTTAGGAACAAGGTGATTTGAGTTTCTGGCAATGCTTTTTTCACTTTCTCTAATTGTTTTAAATGGTTATGTGCTATTTTAAGAGAATGAAAATTGAGGGCGGGGGGGGGGAATGAGTATCCAGCACTGGAAAGTCTGTTTCCTGCAATCGTGGATTGAGTATATTTGCCTCCATTCTGCAAGCCATGATGAATGCTGGATATTGTTTTTTTTTATTAAAGAGTTTTACAAAAACAAAATTTTACAATATATCCCCAAATCCCTCCCACCCCAAACCCCCCCACTCCCCCCCCACTTCCCAGAGCTAAATACAGGATTATAGTTACAATAATCATATTCTAAATAAAAATTATGCATAATATACAATTAACCAAATTCATAATGTGCTTTAACTCCCCTTTAACATAACTACAAACAACGTACCAATAACAATATCTACTAAAATCTACTCATAAGCTAAATGGAACTTTTTAGTCCCATATTTGTTCTGAATATAATTTATCCATCTCCTCCAACTGAAATATATCTAATGCTGGATATTGTTTATGTATTTAGCCTTGCAGAGCATGAGCATAACTTTTGCAGCACAAGTGTGTGGAACCTGCAATTTTCAGTGAAGAGGCAACTCCCATTGATTTAAGTGAGGTTTCTACCCATTGAAATCGCCAGTTAGAAGCCACCCTGTGAAGGTTAGATTCTGTCTTTCCCCAGATGAAGAAAAAGTGCCCTTAAATACCAGTAAGAGGGCTATCTTTCCAAGAGGGGGAAAAAAAGAATAATAATGAAGTGTGATGCAGTGTTAGGATGCTGGGATAGAAACCAGCAAATTGAACATTTTAGTCCTGCCATAGTGGGGAGGAGGAGGAGGAGAGGAGGAGGAAGGGAAGGGGAGGATAAGGGAAGGGGGAAAGAAAGAAAGAAAGAAAGAAAGAAAAGAAAGAAAGAAAGAAAGAAAGAAAGAAAGAAAGAAAGAAAGAAAGAAAGGGGGAGTGGGATGGAGGGAGGGAGGGAGAGGAAAGGAAGAAGGAAGACGGAGAGAGGGAGAGAGGGAGGGAGGGAGGGAATGTAGATTTTCCCAGTTGGTTGGGACTTTAAATCCTGATAATTTAGACTGACTCTGACACCTTCACCTATCCCACACTGGCTCATTAAGCTCAACATGAGAAGAAAGAAAGAAAAGAAAGAAAGAAAGAAAGAAAGAAAGAAAGAAAGAAAGAAAGAAAGAAAGAAAGAAAGAAAGAAAGAAAGAAGGAAGGAGGAAGGAAGGAAGGAAGGAAGGAAGGAAAGAAAGAAAGAAAGAAAGAAAGAAAGAAAGAAAGAAAGAAAGGAAAGAAAGAAAGAAGAAGAAAGAGAAAGAAAAAATATAAGATAGATCTAGGAGAAAATGTAGTTACATGTTTGCTCCAACGTCAGCACAAACCCAATCAAAACACAACAAAGCAATTTACGTTCACGCACGAATTAATCCAGATTGAGGTTAAAGAATAGCGGAGACATAATTGAAATTTTAAATATAGTAAATAAATCTCATTAGAGGAGCGCATTTTAACCGAACCAGCCGTCTCGCCTTATTTTTGCTTCAGGTCTGCAAAGCTGGCTTCAATAATGGGCTTTAAATAACCTGCTTGAGCCGGATGTTTGTGAAATTGATTTTCGTTGATGGTTGTTAAAGCAGCGTGTGTCACCCACTTCTACGGAAAACGGCATGGGGAGATTTCATCAAGCAAGGTCACTCTTTGGCCGACAATTGCCCATAATTGCAGTCCTTGTTGTTGTTTCTGTTGTTGTTGTGGCTTCTTGGCTGAGGCGTTGGATAGAAATTGCCATAACCAGGAGATGTTGTTAAGGGCAGGCCCAGAAATGCCCCGAAATTCTGCTTGAATTCACACAAACCTGAATACATTTTCTAATTTCTCCAAAGGTGAAGCCGTCACACTTCGTTACTGCTCTCTAAAGGGCCCCCGTCCGTCCGTCCGTCGTCTTTACCTCAGGCGCCTCAGGACTCCATTTCCAGGGTTGCCTGGAGCTGAGCTTCTTTCGTGAGGGAGGCTGGGCTGGGTGCAGCTTTCCTGTGGCAGCAGGTTTTATTATTATTATTATTATTATTATTATTATTATTATTATTATTATTATTTTATTAGTTTATTAGTTTAGTTAGTCTACTTTAGCTTTGTTTATTATTTTATTATTTTATTTTATTTTATTTTATTTTATTTGTTTAGTTTAGTTTATTGTTTGATTTATTATTTTGTTTTATTATCTTATTTTATTTTATCTATTTTATTTTATTAGTTTAGTTTAATTTAGTTTATTACTTAGTTTATTTGTTTAGTTTAGTTTATTAGTTTAGTTTATTTTATTGTTTTATTTCATTGTTTTATTTTATATCTTATTTTATCTTATATTCTTAGTTTAGTTTAGTTTATTAGTTTAGTTTAATGTATTGTTTTGTTTTATTATTTTGTTTTATTATCTTATTTTATTTATCTTATTTTATTTATTAGTTTAGTTTAGTTTAGTTTATTTGTTTAGTTTTGTTATTGTTTTATTTATTGTTTTATTTTATTATCTCATTTTATTTTATTAGTTTAGTTTAGTTTAGTTTATTTTGTTTA